>NW_028295058.1:0-169000 GCF_964341445.2 Mesoplodon mirus
CAATTCATCCCACCACCACCACCCTTGCCCCGCTTTCCCCCCGTGGTGTCCATACGTTTTTTCTCTACATCTATGTCTCTATTTCTGCCTTGCAAACCGGTTCATCTGTACCATTTTTCTAGATTCTACATATATGTGTTAATTTACGATACTTGTTTTTCTCTTTCTGACTTACTTCACTCTGTATGACAGTCTCTAGGTCCATCCACATCTCTACAAATGACCCAAGTTCATTCCATTTTATATATGTACTATGTCTTTTTTATCCATTCGTCTGTCAATGGGCATTTAGGTTGCTTCCATGACCTGGCTATTGTAAATAGTGCTGCAATGAACATTGGGGTGCATGTGTCTTTTTGAATTATGGTTTTCTCTGGGTATGTGCCAGCAGTAGTGGGATTGCTGGGTCCTATGGTAATTCTATTTTTAGTTTTTTAAGGAACCTCCATACTGTTCTCCATAGTGGTTGTATCAATTTACATTCCCACCAACAGTGCAAGAGGATTCCCTTTTCTCCACACCCTCTCCAGCATTTGTTGCTTGTAGATTTTCTGATGATGCCCATTCTAATTGGTGTGACTTTCAATACGCTTCCCTGGGGCAGTAGTGATTATCTTCCCAATAGCGTGGGCAGCTTGGTGAAGAAGATCAGAAGCTGACTTCAGCTTTTCATAGCTCTCCATCTTTCTACTTCCTAAATTCCCATTCCGTTTACTTGAGCAGTGGTTCATCAAATATGTAACAGCAGCAGAAGTTTCTCCTAGAAACTTGTTAGAAATGCAAATTCCCAGCTGAGGCTCCGGAAATCATTGTTTTGACAAGCCTTCTGATTCTCACTAAAGCTTGAGACCCCTTGCTCTCCTTCTGATCTGAGAGAGAGGGAGAGGGGGAAAGAGAGAGAAAGCCCAGGAAAGAATGCTGGAAAGTAAATTCAGAGAGCTTTTTATAGGGGGTTTTTACTGTGGTAACTCACAAATGGTTGAAAAAACCCCACAAATTGAAACATGTAGCTACTTTAAGGACTCTTTAGCAGAAATCAATCTTATTCCCGATCTATTACTTACTAGGTCATTTCCTCATAGGGATGACTAACAGCAATTCATCAGAAAATGCTTTTTATATTTAAATAACACTTTCTGTTCCAAGATGTCAAAATGTTTGACAAGTGGTCAAAATGCAGCTCACTAATATTCTCAACCCCATGGTAGTAAATAACCCACATCTACCATCACTGCTGTTTACTGGTGATTGCTTGTCTGGGAAAGTTGAAGCGCCTTTGCTATCTCTGTAGAAAGTCAATCACTAAAGGAGAAAACGTCCTTCATCTTGGTTCCCATAGGAAACCAAATTGATAAATTACTCACTGACTTCTATTATTGCATCTCAAGGATAGTTAACAATGCTCATCAAGGAAAAATCCCAAAGAACACTCTTGCCCTATCTCTGATTAAACCTGATTTGGGAAAATCATCTGGCTCAAGCTACATTGAATTACAATATGAATGCTACTTAATTCCCTATTACTTCTGATTACACAGGATCAATGCCACTTGAAGAGAAAGAAGCAAAGGTTCACTACATTGGGGTCTCCTTGACAGCCAAGCCTGTGCCTTAGTCACTTCGACTCCCTAGTGACCAGCCTGGTATGTGGAATAGTATATGCGATCAGTAATTATTTCTTGAATGTATGATGTAGGAATGAGTCAAGATATTTTTAGAGTTGGAGTCATGGATCAAGAGGAGAAAACGTGGTTTAAAAGAAACTACTACAGGGTTTCCCTGGTGGCACAGTGGTTGAGAGTCCGCCTGTCGATGCAGGGGACGCGGGTTCGTGCCCCGGTACGGGAGGATCCCACGTGCCGCCGAGTGGCTGGGCCCGTGAGCCATGGCCGCTGGGCCTGCGCGTCCGGAGCCTGTGCTCCGCAACGGGAGGGGCCACATCAGTGAGAGGCTCGCGTACCGCAAAAAAAACCACAAAAAACAAAAAAACTACTACATTCTCAGAAGCCGGTGCTGCAATGAATGCTAATAACAACTTGACAATGTCCTCTGTCATTGCAAATAATGTGATACCAACATCTACTAATCAATCAAAAAAAAGACTTTCAGAATTCAAAATTGGATAGGATTTTGAGCTGGGGATTCCTCGCACCCACCTTTTCTTAGGATAAAACTTGGAACTGTAGTGTCAACAGATAATATGCCAGTTTTCCACTTAAAATTGGAAAATTTAATCTAGTTTCGGAGGCATGAAATAAAAACTGATGGGCAAATATTAGAATTTCCATCAATGAAAAAGCTTAATTTCTAAAATGCTGAAGGTTAGTTTATCAAAATACTGAAATTGCCTCATATCACAAGTCAAAGCACCCTCTCTTTACTAAATAAGGAGCTATAAAGTTGCACAATTACTGTCCATTTTTTTACTTGGTTTGAAAAAAAGTTGCTTGTTTTAAATAAAACAAAGTTCAACTGAAGTGACTATAATATCATCAGTCTTGTAAAACTCCTTGTGTTAGATTTCTTCTATCCCCAAGATGCCAACCATGCATATTAAACTGACTCTTGTTTTTTGCGTATGATTTCTGTACATCTTTCCTATTGGAATTTTCATGTTAAGTACCCTTGCTTAGAGTGTGGATTGTAACCGCTCTGTTTAACACTCTATCACCAGTACCTAGAACAGTGCCTGCCACATAAGAAACATTTCATAAAATTTCTAAATTATCTTGATTAAAATCCATACTCATCCTAGCTTTAAGCACCTGAAGACAGAAATAGGTTCCAACTGCATAAGAACACGTGAATAATCCAGAGAAAATGTTAACTATAAGTACAAATTATCTGTTGATTAAAATACAGAACATGTCTGAGATTTGGAATTACTTCCTAATAACCCTGAGTCAGAGCTGTGGTAAAGGCTTACTGGGGGCATGTTACCATTTTCTGAGGACACACTCAGAAAAGGAAGAAGTGGATGAGAGAGCATGCAAGATTTTCCAGGCTCAAAATGGAACTTGACTCATCTGCATGGAACCATCCGGCGAAACACAGAAGAGCTCACTCTTCTGCTGGATTAAGCTCACCCTGGTGGAACGGAATGGAACAGAAACAAGAGACTGAGGTCTAGGCTTTGAGGATCTTCACTCCACTTACCTGCTTTCACAGGACCAGGCAACGGACAAGAAGAAATGTGCAACTGTTGCTGTGTACCTCTAAACAAATACAGTCACCCTATGTAATAGAATGTGTCCTAAATCTGACCAATTAGAATAATTCCTCCATTCTTGGTGGAGTAGCTCTGATAGAAATGGACAGAGCTGGGCTCGGGGTGGGAAGGGGGTGGTTTCCTTCTGTTACAAGCTCTAAACTTTCTTCAATTTTCCTATGATTTAAGCCTAACTAAAATTTATGGACTTTTGAAAAAGAGTAGGTCCTAAAATTAAATAAGCTGAGAGTGTTGAGGGTGAAAAAAATGATAACAAATTTAAGAAAATGTAGAATTATTACTATGAGAATTACCAGAACTGTGTTTGTTCCAAATACGAGCCTGCTGTAGCATTTTAATTAGGAATAGAATTAAACAGAAATTCACTTGCTGTCACCATCTCATAATATTACCAGAGACTTCCCTTAAGGAAATTTAAAATTATTTATTCTATGTAAATCTCTACAAGTTCTTAATTTCAACCTTATTATAAGAAATAACACACAGTATCAACAAGCTGGCAGAATTTTGACAATTCTCCTGCCTCCCTCCATTCCGCCTGCTTTTCCTCTTTCCCTCCCTCCCTTTCCCTCCTCTTCCCTCACTCCCTTTCTTTCCACAAAGCAAGGAAATGGGTATATAGCAAATAGTAGGGATCACACGCTTTCATTACAGGGCTTGGGAATGTGGACTCTCACAAAAACAGACTTGATTTTAAATACTGTATCTGTGCCTTACTAGCTGTGTGACCATGAATAATTTAATCATTCTGTGCCTCAGTTTGTCTGGCTGTAAAATAGGTGCAAACAGTACCTACCTCTTAGGATTGTTGTGAGGGGGGATTCCAACTGGTTTTAAAATAGTATTTAGCACAGAGGAAGCATAATAATTATTATTTTTCACTTCTCTGAATATATAACATTTAGTATTGGGATTCATAGTCTCAAAATCTAACACTCACTGATGTGAATATCTGATTAGCTAAATGGAGAAAAACATTTGTTATAGTAATTATTTCTTTAGTTTCTCGTTTTGTTTTTTTAACTGAAAACCAGAATCACAATTTCTTGTTATTATCTGTTATCAATGAACAGTATAAGACTATAATATTATTTTTGACAAGGCACTGAATATTTGAAATGAAGAAAACTAAGAAATAGTAGTAAATAAAACTTTCTTGTGCTAATCCCAAGTGAAAGATGAAATTAATGATGATATATATGTGGAAACTCTGGAGAAGTCATACAGAGAGAACCTCAAGTACTTGAGGCACACTTGAAATTCAAATGACACTAAATGACTAAGTCTTAAATCAAGAACCCTTCACTAAAATTAAAAACACAAATGCTTTCTTTTTCTTGATTTCTTGTAGGAAGTGAAAGAGTACTTGGTAGGTGTCAGACTATTTTAAAAAGCAGGTTATAGAGATGATATTTCAGGAGTGTAAAAATACTAAGGCGGATCTCATAAATGATTGGTATATTATTTAATTCAGGTTAGCATCAGAATTGTCAATGTTTGTTTATTAAGCAATGCAATCCTTTAGGTAGGAAGCATGGTTCTTTGGAGAAGTTGATAGACACAAGATACACAAACTGGAATATGATGAAAAAACAGACAGTATAGATTTTTTTAAATTAAACCTAGGAATTATTTAACATGGCCATTTCTTTGGGTTGAAGAAAGAAATTCAAATAGATTTTCCTGGTTCAGGCTCCAGTGAGGTCTATAGGCAAATTTGCAACTAGAGCAAGATTCAGACCTATTTCCATTTTTGTGCTTACGTCTTAAATATGTCCAGTTCCTAGAGCATAGAGGAAAGCACTAGATTGGCCATGGCATGAAACAGGTTAGAATTCTGGCCCTGCCACTTAATAACTGTGTACGGCTTAAATGGGCAATTTGCTAAACTTCATGAATTTCAATTCCCACCCTCCAACCCCCACCCTGGGCAAAATGAGTCTAATCCTTTTTCTACCAACTCTAGAGAGTTAGGATGGTCTGAGGAGAAAATGTACATAAAAGTGCTTTGAAAATTATTTAATGCTTTAAAAATATTATTTATCATTATTATTTCAAGATGAGGGAAAACTCCCCCTCCTCTAATATATTCAGTTTTTTATGGCCAGCTAGATCTTCCAGAAAGCTACATAAAAACTGAACATTTTAACAATACTCGGCAATGTTTAGATGTTAAAAAAAAATTATCCAAACTGGGACATTTCTTCTTAAACGGTTCTAAAAGTAATACATATATATTGCAATGAATTTGGAACTACAGAATGAGAACGGGAGGAAGTAAAGGTCACCCTGACTCTCTTATTTCTTGAGTTAACCATTGATAAATAATTTTTAAATTTTCTTTGGGTCTTTTTGCTCTATGTGTGTGATATTCAAAACCAAGTTGTGAATATGCTATATTTATTATTTAACATTCTTCTCTTCTCACTTGACATTTTACAAAAAACAATTTTAATTTGTTAGTTTCTGTATTGTTTCCGATTCTAAGCATCATAAAATACTTAATAGTGAAGGTTACCTATGAGCTATTATGTAAAAAAAAGTTCAGCATATATAACCTAAATAAATATATTAGAAATTCATATGCTTTAAAGCAGTGATCCCCAACTGTTTTGGAGCTAGGGACCGGTTTCCCGGAAGACAATTTTTCCACCAACAGGGTGGGCGGGGGAGGATAGTTGGTTCAGGCTGTAATGGGAGCGATGGCGAGCCATGGGGAGCAGCAGATGAAACTTCGCTCGCTCGCCCGCCGCCCACCTCCTGCTGTGCGGCCCAGTTCCTAACACAGCCAGGGGGTTGGGGACCCCTGCCTTAAAGGATATCCCTATGTTTTTATGTGATTGACCATTTCAAAAGTTTCATAGACAATTCCAATATTTATATTTAATTAAAGACCATGAAACTTTTTTTTAGTATTTTTAAATAAAAGATAGTTAAAGATTACTTCATTTAAAAGCTAATAACAAACCTCTAGAACACTTCCTTGTACTTAAGTGAGGTGTTAGATTAAAAAAGCACTATAGAAATACAGATTATACTTGACTTTAAATAAAAATCTGAATAAATACTATAGAATTGTTATCTCCCCTTTATTCTGTTAATAATTGGTAATAGGAATATTATGGAGAATGATTGAAGCTTAATAGTCATATGTCAATTACCAAGATCACATCTGTGTGGTACAATGAATTTGCAAAGGTAGACTATCAAATATATTTTATTGTCAAAGGTGGTCTGCCAACTGGCAAGTCATTTAGTAAGTTATGCTCTAAAATATATCATTTACTGATACCCAAGAGACATCTCGGTATGTCATTAATAGTGCAGAAACTCGAAGCCAGGGATATTTTTGTCTTTATAGTTAATTTGAGACAGCAGCTAAGAAAAACCAGAATAATAACAGTAATAACCTTCAAATTAATTTTGACCCTAAGCTATAGCAATTTCAACGGAAGTTAGTATATTTACATACCAAATTAAGATTCCTAAACTTGTTTTACAATTGATGCAATGTTTTTATGAAATACTACCTGTATAATATTTCATTAAAATAATAAAATGAGAACAATATAGAAATGTCATAAATGTTTGTGTCCTAGAAAGTATTTAGAGGGAATTTCTGGTAGTATAAATTAATACATGATTATTATTATTAATCATATTACTTTTATTTATAAAGCATCCAAACATACACATCTGTAATCTTGTATGTCTTTACCATCAAGAGAAATATATTCCAGAATTAATTTTAAAAACACTGCTTTTACTGTGCTTATGTTTTCTAGTTGAGAAGTCTGGACTTTAAGCATTTTTAAATTATAGAACTAATCAGAAAGCAGGAGGAAACCAACAATACAACTGATGGCATTTGTTAATATAAACCTTTGTGTAAAAATGTTATGAAACTAAGAATGGAAAAAGAATAGAATTATTCATCAACAAATGGCTATTTTTAAAAATCTAGTTAATAGTATACTACCTGGGTTATTCTCTTACTTGAAAAAATTACAGTATATTAGGTTGTCCTAATTTGGAACTATGTAACTGCCACTCTCATGTTTCTAGTTTTACTAGAAGAGTGCATTTTTTTGGTATAAGCGTAAGAAAAAAAAAAAAAAAACAAAACTGGAACATTCCATAGTGCAGTTTCCTTCCTCCCTTTCCCCAACAGAAAAAATAAGAAATACTGTACCTAACCAACAGATCTGATGATTCCAAAAGGGACAAGTCTCTATTCTGAAACACTATTCAAGTCAGAACATTCCAAATTACGATTTTGCGAGACACTGGAAAATTATGGCATGAAAAAGAGAAGAATATTTCTAATGCACTATAAAATGTATTCCTCAAAGCAAAAGAGCTAATGGAAGGCCAGAGCACTTAATGGATAAAATATAATCAAATGAAACAGAAGCATGTTCCAAGCTGAAAGGCAACAATATCACTATTCTCACATAATTGGATAGTAGACATAACCCAGTAAGATCAGGTTTAAAAACATTTAAATATATATAAATACACATATGTATAAATAACATATATAGCACCTGAAGTAAATACATATTCGTATTCATATATTAAAGAATCACTTTGAAATTTAAAAATATTTTTTTAACTATTGAAAAATAAACAGCTAGTGAAAAAATAAGTTTTCTTTGCAAAACTTGACTCTGGAAACAAAGATTCTTCAAATGCTTCTCCAAGAACTTGTCTCTTTATTTTAAATATAACCAAATAAAAAAATAAAAAATATAATCAAATATGTGAAATAGAAGGCAAATGCTCATGAAAGCAGACATATATACATGCACATATATGCATATATATATTTATACACATAATTGGATAATATAATTAATATATATAATACACATAAAACACACATCTTCCTTAACTTACTATGGCATTGCATCCTGATAAACCCATCATCAATTGAAAATATCATAAATTGTAAATGCTTATAGTACACCCAATCTACCAACTGTCATAGTTTAGCCTAGTCTACCTTAAATGTGCTCAGAACACTCACATTAGCCTAAAGTTGGGCAAAATCATCTAACACAAAGCCTATTTTATAATAATCTGTTGAATATCTCATTTGTTTTATTGAATACTGTACTGAAGGTGAAAACCAGAACGGTTGTAAGTGTGTCAGTTGTGATCGAGTCGCTGAGTGGGAGGAGTGGCTTGCTGCTGCTGCCCAGCATCACAAGAGAACATCATGCTGCATATCAGTAGTCTGGGAAAAGTATAGTTTCTACTCTAAATTCAAAGTAGACTTTGAAAAAATGAAAAAATTCAAACTATAGTTTCTACTAAACGAGTATCACTTTCACACCATGGTAAAGTTGAAAAATCGCAAGTCGAACCATTGTAATTCGGGAAATGTCTGTCTATAAATTTTTGTATAATATATGTGTATGCACATGTATATTTCAAACAGGAATTTAGACTGTTTGCTACATCTCTTCTTAGAAGCAGACTATGCCCAAAATCTATGCCTCAAGCCTTGGTGAATAGCTAATGAATTCAGTATTCAAACAGGGATTAAAAATATTTACTTGGAAATTCAGGACAAACTTACTACTAAAAAGGTTTTACACTTTTTACTTAAAAGAACATAGTTAAGTACACATGATTAGACTCTACCAACTGAAATAAATTATTGCCGATTTGGCTAGAGTTGTTGATCACCACAAAATTCTCTCTTGTGGACAACTATGGCTTACATATTAAATGGAAGGCTTTAGGCAGTTTTTGTACTTGTTTCCTTAGACCTAAATGGTCCACATAATGATAAAAAGCCAAATAAGAAAAAAATGTAAAATGATGTGCTTTTCAAGCCCAACAAAATTGTTTTTTTTTTTTTTGCGGTATGCGGGCCTCTCACTCTTGTGGCCTCTCCCGTTGCGGAGCACAGGCTCTGGACGCGCAGGCCCAGCGGCCATGGCTCACGGGCCCAGCCGCTCCGCGGCATGTGGGATCCTCCCGGACAGGGGCACGAACCCGCGTCCCCTGCATCGGCAGGCGGACTCTCAACCACTGCGCCACCAGGGAGGCCCCAAAACTGTTCTCATACTGAAGCTCATCCGTGTGCTAACAGTGCAGTTTCCATAGGCAGGTGTTCCTGGTACTAAAGTTTTCACGTTAACTGAGGCTCTATTTTTGATTTCAGTTTTAAAGGTGTTGCTAGTGATTGAATCTACTCAGTAGTGCACGTTTATGAATAAGACTCTGAATATTAAAATTCTTACATGTACTCTCTAAATTCATTGAGATTCAGTCAAATAGAAAGATATCATATACCAAGAAGATTCCTTTGTATATGACGTACAATGGAGTAACAGATTAATTTTCCTTTCTGGACAACTTAATGATACTGATTAACATTAAAAAACTTCAACAGTTACATATTTTAAAAAAAAGACTGGGGTACAAGGCAGATAATTAGTAGTATTACCTTTAAAGGCTTTTGTTAGAGGAAGTGAATGTTAACAACTCTTTATAAATTAAAGTTGCCCTCTCCCAGGAACTTCAATACTGTATCAGAAAAAAATAAAATAAAATTGTCAACTATTGCTTTGAAGAAAGGGAACAATTCCCATTTTCTATAACATTACTTCTGAAATCAACACCCTTATTCAACAACCTTGATATCATTTCTGATAATGAGTCAGTGAAAAGAGTGATTAGACAAATGGTACAATTCAGAAAGAAAAGAAGATGCAGAAAGAAATTCAGAAAGAAAATAAGATGCCACGTGAGTTCTCCCAGGTCATCCAATCAACTCCTGGAAGAGTTAAAAATAGAAGCTAAGACTAATTCCCACAGCTACTGCCAGATCAGAGCCTGACAACTTTGCATTGTGGTAGCTTCAACCTCTCCTGCTACTGGGATTACCTGCATTGAGACATCTTCCTATGAGGTTCAGTCATTTCAAGGTTTGCTTTAAAATGGAGAGGGGTGGGAAAAGGTTCATAATTTTAGGGAAAATCTGTGGTAATGAGATCTCATTGTAAACTGCTCACGAGAATTAGAAAGATAAAAACTGGAAATGTTTACTAACCCTTACTATGTCTCAAACACTGCAATAAGTTCCCTTTTATGTTATCTTCTTTAATCTTCGCAACAACCCTGTGATTTTCCTGTTTTAAATATCCAGAAACAATTCACAGTGGTTAAGTAACTTACCCTAAGTCATAGAGATAGAAAACAATAGAGGTAGGATTCAAACTAGGTGAGGTTCAAAGTTCAAATTCACTTCCTGAAAAACATGATTAGAACATAAATGGTAGCCAAAACTCCCCAAAATAAACTAAAAGATTAAAAGAAAGAGAGAAAGGAGGGGAGGAGGGCCTTGTGAGCTGCATACCTTAAAAATAATGTTTAGACTTTTCGATTGATCTTAAAAATGACCAAAAGCTAGCTGCCTGAGAGCTCTAAGAATAAAATTATTAACAAACTAAACAAAAAACATTGATTTTTATACTCACTTTGAGATCAACCCAATTGCTTTCCTTGCATAACACTGTACTGCCATTTTATTTCATTTTCTATTATATTTATTAAGGGATATTTTAAAGACAAGTATTTTGCCTAACAGGTTAATGATTTTTTTTTTCTTCTAAACAATGACCAAGATGCCAATCCTCCTCCCCTTATTCAATGGACTAATTAGTGTCAGATCATTTTAGGGTCATATTTAATTTTTGTGGTGAAATAGTGATTTCACAAACCCTGTGAAGATGTTACACATCCACTATAACATGCATGTAGGTGGAAAAAATTTTCAACTGATGTAGATTTTGCTTTCTCTCTGAGTGTATTCTTCACAATCAATGAGATAGAAAAAGACATAGAGATAAGAGAACTGTTGACTAATATTTTCTTATGAAAATCTGTATCTTGGGCTTCCGTGGTGGCGCAGTGGTTAAGAATCTACCTGCCAATGCAGGAGACATGGGTTCGAACCCTGGTCTGGGAAGATCCCACATGCCACAAAGCAACTAAGCCCATGCGCCACAACTACTGACCCTGTGCTCTAGAGCCCGCAAGCCACAACTACTGAGACCGTGCGTCGCAACTACTGCAGCCGGTGTGCCCTAGAGCCCGTGCTCTGCAACAAGAGAAGCCACCGCAATGTGAAGCCCGCGCCGCAATGAAGAGTAGCCCCAGCTCCCCACAACTAGACAAAGCCCATGCACAGCAACGAAGAACCACCACCACCAGGAATAAATAAATAAATAAATTACTTAAAAACAATAAAATCTGTATCTTGCATTTTCAATTTTCTAAAAGTTCAAATCCATTGTGGTTGAAAAAAGAAGAGTAATGTCATATGTTTTCTTGTCCTGGGAAAATGGACTGTGCTTGGTTGAGTGTGTTTATTTATTTATTTATTTTATTGCCAAAATTTATTTATTATTATTATTATTATTTTTTTTTTTTGCGGTATGCGCGCCTCTCATTGTTGTGGCCTCTCCCGTTGCGGAGCACAGGCTCCGGATGCGCAGGCCCAGCGGCCATGGCTCACGGGCCCAGCCGCTCCGCGGCATATGGGATCCTCCCAGACCGGGGCATGAACCCGTATCCCCTGCATCGGCAGGCGACCTCTCAACCACTGCGCCACCAGGGAGGCCCTATTTTTTTATTATTTTTATATCTACTAGTACTTATTTGAATTCTACTCACTGTTTTTTTTTTTTTTTTTTTTTTCATCTTTGTTGGAATACAATTGCTTTACAATGGTGTGTTAGTTTCTGGTTTATAACAAAATGAATCAGTTATACATATGTTCCCATATCTCTTCCCTCTTGCATCTCCCTCCCTCCCACCCTCCTTTTCCGAGGCCTCTAGGTGGTCACAAAGCACTGAGCTGATCTCCCTGTGCTATGCGGCTGCTTCCCACTAGCTTCTATTTTACGTTTGGTATATATGTCCATGCCACTCTCTCACTTTGTCACAGCTTACCCTTCTCCCTCTCCATATCCTCAAGGCCATTCTCTAGTAGGTCTGTGTCTTTATTCCCGTCTTACCCCTAAGGTCTTCATGACATTTTTTTTTCTTAGATTCCATATATATGTGTTAGCATACGGTATTTGTCTTTCTCTTTCTGACTTACTGGTTGAGTGTCTTGAACTGCTCAAACTTTAAGGTCCATCACCTCTAATTTGCACCTTACCAAAACCTCAGACAAGAAAGAGGAGAAAGGGTAGTGCCATCCATAATTCATTCCCACCACACTTACAAAAATAGTCACAAGGAACTTGTGTAGAATACCAATTCTTTTGTATTAGGAAGGCAGTTTTCAAAATTAAATGGTATTGGTTCATTTGGTTGTTTAATAAATATCTTGCAAATGCCTATAATAAAGCCAAATACCAAACTGACCATTTAAGTTGCAGGAATTTTTACGGTCTTGATAGTTTACTATTTTAAACTCACAGTTTACATTTGAGTGCTCACCACAATATATAATACCAATGAGCTCCCGAGAAATCTAAACGTTTATAGAATACACCAAATGCTACTGTCTCATGCCTTGCTTTGCAATCCTGGATTGCTTTCTCCTATGGAGATGATGTAAGAAATATAAGCTAGATATCTCTTCTACGGGATCACCAGCCATGTCTCAACTAACTTTTATCAGTGGAGACTCTCAATACATACATATTTATTTATTATAAAACTCTTCGGTACTGATCATTAGGTAATTCCGGTAAATGTGGGCACGTAATAATAGTTAAGAATGTCAGCCCCATTTCATTTCAGCTTGATCCACTGCAGAAAAGCACAAATTAGATGAAAGCAATTTCCCCAAGAACAACTCACTTCCTTGAGATGAGAGATAGATAAACTTGGATGAACAATGATTTGTCACAATTTATTTTTGAGGGTAGTGGTTTAAAAAAAGTGCTAATGTAATCTTTTCAGAATGAATTCTTTTAAAAATGCATTAATTCTCCAGTGAACATAGCTTATAATTAAAAAGCTAAACATATAATTTTACATTTCTAAATGTTTACATATGACCATATATAATAAATATTGAAATCTTAAAATCTTCGTTATCTTTGAAATTTGATGGCCTTTAAATCTGAATTTGGATTTGGTGAGTCTGACGGATTATTCTTAGTGACTCTATTGGGTACCACCAATTCAGATTCGACGTTATTTCTGCAAGTGTCAGAAGCATTAAGTTGTGTGAGTGGATAGAGGGTATTAGCATCCTGGTGGTCTTTCACTACACTGAGATGACCAGAGAACCTGAGTGTGAAAGAGCATGGAGAGGAGTGTAAGGAATGGCCTAACGGTATCACTGGCTTCTCTCTATGCTCAGACTCCGCAGTGCACAACAGAGGGAACAAAGCGGGTCGTGTTGCTGCCACTGTTGCAATGACCAAGCATCCTCAGTCTCATCGCCATTGCAGTCCATTGTTTAAGATGTGAGCTTGTTGGTGCTTATTCGGCAAAAGTCAGAATGCTTATTTGTTTTATGTCTGTTTTTAAATGAGGGTTTGATGAGACAGCAATAAAGACAAAAGTAAATAGGAGAAATGTTTATTAATAGGCCCCTCCATCCCTATCAACCAAAGAAAAGGCCTACCTTAAAATATTGTAGTGAAATGTCGAGGGTGTGTCTCTCTGTGTTCTTGCAACCCTTCACCTTTAAGTAGCTTTGCAAAAATATGTTATAAACATGTTGCTTCATCCTTGCCCTTTTAGCCTGTTAATGTCTAATTTAAGTAAAGCAGGATGCAATCCCCAGCAAGTTATCTGTTTCTCCTTTCTTGGACCATGCAAATCAAAACAGTCTTCTTCTATGGAAGGTAGTGAAAAGTTGTGCCAATTGTGTTCCTACTTCAGCTATTCCAACATTCTTTAGTTTACCTTAAATGAGACATTCTCATCTTTGGGCTTTAATTATTCTGTTTAAAAATAAATTTTAAGGGCCTCCCTGGTGGCGCAGTGGTTGAGAGTCCGCCTGCCGATGCAGGGGATGCGGGTTCGTGCCCCGGTCTGGGAGGATCCCATATGCCGCGGAGCGGCTGGGCCCGTGAGCCATGGCCGCTGAGCCTGCGCGTCCGGAGCCTGTGCTCTGCAACGGGGGAGGCCACAACAGTGAGAGGCCCGCATATCGCAAAAAAAAAAATAAATAAATAAATAAATAAATAAATTTTAAAAGATACTCTAAAGAGAAACTAAGAAAAAAAACAACAAGATAAAAGATTTACCATAATGCAGGTACATAAATATGAACTAAAAATAGTTTTAGATTAAAAATTAATCTTTTTTATTTTAAAAATTAATCTAATTAAAATTACAGATTAGGCTGGATAGAAATGATCCATTGCTGAAGCTTAAAAAAAAACTAGCTATAAATGTTACTAGTTTTCTACACTGTTGTTACAAGACTTGACTGACATCCGTGATGTACTCTGTAATATTTTTGAAATGATGAAATGTGTGATCCAGAGACTTGAAATATTTCAATACTTGTGTATAGGAATTTTCTTCCATGAACTAGAAATGAAAAAAGTGAGAATGTTTCCTTGCTCAAATCACATGAAGTGGATTCCCTTATATTACTTGCATTCATTTTTAAGATGGTCATAAATGGTTACATAAATTACAGGAATATTATCTGTTGAAGAAGTTGATGGTTTTTATAGTAAATGTATGTATTCAAATGATAAATGTTTCTGCATAATCTCTGACCTAACAATACCATTCCATGCCACTCCAAGAATTCTTCCATCAAAAGTAAAAGCTCCAGCACATAAAGACATGAACCTCTATGCCCATTACCACATTTCTTGAAATCATAAAACTGTTTGGAACTTAATAAATGTTTATCAATGGGTTTTGACTGAATGAAATTATGGCTCACTCATAGTACACATTACTGGGCATCTACTAAAGGTAATATGGTAGTGATATATGCTAGATATCATTAATATAATAGAAACACAATGTACTAAAAGTGTTTTGCAACTAAAAATCACTATACATTGTATGGCTTTAAAAAGGAATGAAATGCTGCTACATGCTATAACATGGATACACTTTGAAAACACTATGTTAAGTGAAAGAAGCCAGACACAAAAGGACAACTATTGTATGATTCCACTTATATGAGGTAGTTAGAATAGGCAAATTATAAACCCAGAAAACAGAATAGAGTTAACCAGAGGCTAAGGGGAGGGGAGAAATAAGGGGTTATTGTTTAGTGAGTACAGTTTCTGTTGGGGATAATAAGAAAGGTCTTAAAATGGATAATGGTCATGGTTGCTCAACATTGTGAATGTACTTAATACCAATAAATGATACACTTAAAAATGGTTAAAATGGTAAATTTTACATTATGGGACATTTTACCAAAATAAAAAATAAAAATATACTATAAAATAAAGTAAAAATTTACCTCCTACTAGGCATACTATGAAGTTTGCATAAAATTGCACTTATTTTAGGAGCTTATATGGTTATTATCATATCTGGGGACATGTAAAGAAAGCAACAGCTTAAGTAGTCCTCTTGAGTTCTTTCTCTCCATCTTTCCAACCCGGTTTCTTCCAGATTAATGGTTTTGTCACGCCTCTCTTTGAATACTAGCATCAGTAGGAATGCTAGCTAGTACTGGTTTCCTTAAGTATCAGCGAAAAATTTTAATGTATTTTTATGCTGGTAATTGTTTTAGAACCTGGGAGGGATGTCATTGTTTTCTTAACTTGGCAAAAGCAAATATATTACTGTAGACAGCATTACTAGAAAGAAATAGTAACTCTGAAGTAGACATATGTCCATCCTAAGAAAACTGAATATATTTCAAAGCAGACCACACCACTCAACTGCTGGCAATGTTCTTCCACGTACTTGGCAGTATACTACTCAAAGTCTGAGAACTGTTTCTTTTTTGTAAAAATGATTTTGATTGGAAAACCCTGAATAAATCCTTTGGAATGTGTAACGTTTAGAGCTCCTTCTGGGATTCCTTTTCCATGAATCAAGGTTCTTTGATTCACTATCCTCCTTGGCACTTGCTTCCTAGTCATCTCAGCAGCCTTTGTGCCAGTGCTAAGGAAGAGCTCCCATTTTAGGTCCTAAAGCAGGGAGAACAATAAAAGGAGAACCTCATTTCAAGTACCAGAAATGTCTGGGCTATAAAGAACACACATATTGTCAAGGTAAGCCCAGAGTGGGGTGACATCACCAAGGTCATTCCTGGCTCCGCGTCCCCCCCCCCAGGAGGAACAACTAACAATTATTTGGAAACAGGACACTAGTTGAGAGAATCCTAGAACATGGAGGTGAGGCTGAAGCACCCCCGTGCACCACAGAGACCAAGACAGACTGCATTCGAAGGGTGAGAGAAGGAGCTACACGTGGACCACGCTGCCCCTCCCCCAGGCCAGTGGAGCACCATGGGTGAGGCCTCCCGTGAACCTCTGGTTCCTCCAGTAGGAGAAGAGAACTGGGGGACGGCAAGCTCCACCACTAGCATCGGGGCTGCTTTGTGGGAGCCGCTGCTCTAACCTGCTCCACTGGGACTGCAGGGGAGTCTGCAGGGCTTGACCACTACAAGTCGGGCTGTGATGAAGGGGGAAGGGGCATGCAGCAGCCAGCACGTGGACTGTGACCGATGGAATTCATACCTGCAGTGCCCAAGTGGGGATCACAACGGGCACCTTTGCTTATCTACAGAGCCAGGTCGGCGGGGCACTACAACCAGGGAACTCAGGCTACAGATCCACCTGATACGCATCTGGCCCTTGAACCTGGTTTGCCCATAGCCAGGGAAAGAGCAGAGTCACAGCCCACCCACTGTGGACACTGTCTTCTGGCCATCTGACCAAAAGGGCTGGCAATAAATCCTGGAAGCTATTTGGCCCAGTCGTGCTCCAGCCAAGAGGCAGGCAGCCAGAGCTCATCACTGGCTCTGGTACAAAGCAGAGCCAGTATCAGGTGTGGAGGGATCCGGTACCATGCACAGGCACGGAGATTAATTCTTATCCAAGGCTGAGAGGAGCTCCCAGCTCCTCCCAACTGGGTAGCCTGTTTGAGAAATTAAGAGTAGCCTGGAGCGGCCCCTCCTCATCCCACCCAGGCAAAGGAACTGGGACTAGCCCCATCCCATCTGCTGTGGAGAGTGTCTTCCTGGCCCATCTGACTAGAAGGATTGGTGACAACTCCTAGAAACTGTGCGGCCCAGCAGTGCTCAAGCCTAGAGAAGGGTAGGCAGAGCTGATAGTCTGCAAAGCAAAGCCAGTGGCCTTGTTCAGCCACAGAACGTGGAGTGTGGATCAGCTTGAGTTAAGACAACAAAGAGCTTTACTGGCATTAGAGCTGCTTCTCCTGCTGCACCCAGGCAGGAAATCTAATTCATAGCCCTACACATCACTGAATACAGCCTTCAGCATGTCCAACTGGGGAACCTAGCCAGAGAACATGGGAAGCTGTACAGCCCATTAAACAGCCCTAGACACAGTGGCACTTGAACAGACAGCACAGCCTGTGGCCTCCCCCATCTGCAGGGCAAAACCAGTGCCCTCACCTGACCAGGGAATTAAGTGCACACTCTGGCCTGATTTGGGTTCCCAAACAATGAACTATACAGGCTCTGGGTCCTGTCCAGAGCCAGGTCCTATACAAGCTCTGATTCTCTGCCAGGAAACTAATTCATAGCCCCATCTACTACTACTACTGAATATAATACCCAGTAAAGTCTGGAGGAAGAGCCCAATTACTCAGATATGCAGATACCAAAGTAAGGAATCAAGGATCACAAAAATTAGGCAAATATGACACCACCAAAGGAAACTAATAAAACTCCAATAACTGACCTTAAAAAAATAAAGATCTGGGCTTCCCTGGTGGCGCAGTGGTTGAGAGTCTGCTTGCCGATGCAGGGGACGCGGGTTCGTGCCCCGGTCCGGGAGGATCCCACATGCCACAGAGCGGGCTGGACCCGTGAGCCATGGCCACTGAGCCTGCACGTCCGGAGCCTGTGCTCCGCAACGGGAGAGGCCACAACAGTGAGAGGCCCACACTCCGCAAAAAAAAAAAAAAAAAGAGTATCTATGAACTGTCAAAGAATTCAGAATAATCCTCCTAAGGAAGTTTAGTGAACTACAAGAAAGCACAGACAGCTAAGTGAAATTAGGAAAACAATGCATGAACAAGACAAGAAGTTTGACAAGGAAATAGCAACATCAAAAAAACAGGAGCACTAGATTTTAAAAATACAATAACTGAACTGAAGAATTCAATAAAAAGTTTCAAAGGTAGATTCGACCATGCAGAAGAAAGAATCAGCAAACTGGAGGATAGAACTTTAGAAATTACCCAGTGAAAGGAACAAAAAGGAAAAGAATAAAAAGAGTGAAGAAAGCCTATGGAAATTATGGGACACAACAAAGTAAACAATGTTCATGTTATGGGAATTCCAGAAAAAGAAAAGAGAGAGAGAAAGGGAAAAAAAGTATATTTAAAGCAATAATGGATGAAACCTTCCCAAACCTAGGATGAGAAATGGACATCCATATCCATGAAGCCCAAACAAGCCCAAACAGGTTGAACTCAAATAGGGCTACTCTGAGACACATTGCAATTAAATCACCAAAAGTCAAAAACAAAGAAAGAATTTTAAGACCAGCAAGAGAAAAGAGAGAAGTTACATACGAGGGAACCCTGGGATAATTGGATATTCACATGTAAAAGAATGAAATTGGACCAATATCTTATACCACTCACAAAACTAACTTGAATTGGATTAAAGACTCAAATGTAAGACCTGAAACTATGCAACTGCCAGAAGAAAACATAGGAATAAAGCTCATTACATGGGTTTGGTAATGACTTTTTGGATATGACACTGAAAACACAAACGACAAAATAAAAAATAAACAAATGGAACTACATCAAACTAAAAAGCTTCTGCACAGCAAGCAAAAACAAAAACAAATCAACAAACTGATTGAAAAGACAACCTATAGAATGGGAAAAACGTATTTGTAAACCATATATCTGATAATGGTTAATATCCAAAATAAATTAAAAATTCATACAAATCAATAGCAAAAAAAAAAAAATTATCCAATTAAAAAAATGAGCAAAGGACCCGAATAGACATTCCTCCAAAGAAGACACACGAAAAGCCAACAGGTACATGAAAAGATGCTCAATACCACTAGTCATTAGGGAAATGCACATTAAAACCACATTGAGATATTACTTCACACCTGTTAGAACAGTCATCCTCAAAAATGTCAGGAGATAACAAATGCTCGTGAGGATGTGGAGAAAAGGGAAGCCTTGTGCTGTTGGTGGGATTGTAGATTGGGAAAGCCAGTATGGAAAACAGTATGGAGGAGCCTCAAAAATTAACACTAGAACTACATATATCTAGCAACTCCACTTCTAGGAATATATCCAAAGAAAATGAAAACACTAACTCAAAAAAGATATCTGCACCCCCATGTTCATAGCAGCATTATTTATAATAGCCAAGACATGGAAACAATCTAAGTGCCCACTGATGGACAAATGGGTAAAGAGGTTGTTTTATATATTTATAGGTATATACATATTATAGGTGTACACACACACACACACACACTGAAATATTATTCATCTGTAAGAAACCAAAGAAATGCTACCATTTGAGACAACAGAAATGGACCTTGAAGGCTTTATGCTAAGTTAAATAAGTCAGAGAAAGAAAGGCAAACACTATATGATCTCACTTATGTGTGGAACCTAAAAAAAAAGAAAACAATCATAGAAAAAGAGATCAGACCTGTGGTTACAGGAGACAGAGGGTCAGGGGAGGGGAAGTTGGAGGAAGATGGTCAAAGGTACAAGCTTCCAATTGTAAGATAAATACATACTATGGACATAATGTACAACATGATGACTATAGCTAACACTGACGTGTGATATATAGAAAAATCGTTAAGAATAAATTCTAAGCATTCTCTTCACAGAAAAGTATTATTTGATCTCATTTATATAAATGTGTGTGTTTGTGTGAGAGAGGACAGAATACAAAAATGCAAAAAGAAAAGTTGTAAAGTACGAAGCTGCTTAGGTTTATACCTCAACTATAACAGATAATAATTTGTTTAATTTTAATAGGTACAAAAATAAATGTTAAGCATAGAACAAGCAAAAAGAAAAACTGAACCCAGCGTAGATGTCCTTAAAGCATTTGCAAAGGAGGGCTTTATTAGGTCCGCAAACACCTGCAATTACAGGCAAAATTCTGTGTGTGTGTGTTGTGTATGTACTTGGGGAGTGGATGCATAGCCTTTATTGAATTATTAAAGGGGATGTTAAGACCCAAAAGTTTAAAAAGCACTGGAAAGCCTGATCACAAAACCATTTTAAACTACTCTGATTATGTTTTATAGTTTTCCTTCACTCGTTAACACTTCAAAGAACAGCACGTGAATGTGGAAAGAATCTCTGCCATTTAGGTAAGATCTCTGAGTCTCAGCGTAAAATTAGCATATAGTAGCAGGATGAAATTATACACCATAGATGAAAGTACCTAGCAGAGCGCTTTAAGACTAGTACTTACTTATGCAAGACATCTTCCCCTGCTTACTGGTTTTCAGTAGAATGAAAGCATACTGAAAGCTGGTACAATGTCTTCTTTGAAGTTTTCTTTTGTAATGCTTACTATGCTTTTTGATACGGATGAGCCAATATCCACTTAAGGGCATGTAAGCTCACAATAACTTTTGTTGAATATAACTGTTTGAATGTACTTTCACTATATTATTATATAGGGATTTTAAACTAAAATGTACTTGCACACATTATTTAGAGCCTAACTTGGATATCAGAGTAGGTGGATATACACCCCTGGAAAATAATAGCTAATTTCTTCACTAACATCAAACTGCTGAACATCTACTTTGCATATACATAGCTAGGCACTGTATTATGAGTTGCAGGTAATAAAAAGTCGTTAGTCAAAGACTCTGCTCTCTAGGGTTATTTTACAACAGCAAATCATGTTCAAACTAAAGGATAGACCAAAATAGGAAGTGCCATAGGAATTTAGACAAGGGAGAAACACATCTGAAATGAGAAGGAAGGTGGGTATGGGGAAGGGTTCATGGAAGAGGCAGTGTATGCTGTGAGCAAGGTTTCAACGTGTAGCAGGGTGAGTGAAAGGAACAAATGAAGACATATAGTCGTGATATCATGAGGCACAAACTAGAAATAAACAGCACTTGTTTTAGGCTGGTCATGAGGTAATTTAAGGGGATTACTGAGAAACTAGATAAAGAGATATCTCTTTATATATTACTTATTAACAATACTTTTGAACACAAGTATTTAATTTAAAAAAAAAGGACAATATAGGGATAGGAGATTAGGAGGTACAAACTATTATTATAAAATGAGCTATAAGGATATATTGCATAGCACAGAAAATATAGCCAATATTTTAGAATAACTATAAATGGAGTATAACCTTTAAACATTGTGAGTCACTATATTTTACACCTGTAACTTATATAATATTACACATCAACTCTACTTCAATTAAAAATGCTATTTTAGTGAATAAAACACTAAGCAGTAAAATTTTTAAAGAAGAACTTAGAAGAGAACTTAAAAATAAAGACATAAAGAGCAGGTTGAAACAGCGCAGAAATCTGGCAATTAAGAGGCCATTGATAACTTTCAAAATAGCACTTTTTCTACCCATTCTCAGTGGAGGCAAAGCCTTATTAATCCTACTATTTCTTTTTCTGTTTTTCAAAATCTCAGGATAAGTCTATTTCAATTGTAGCTAATGGCAGTAATGCAGCACCAGAAAATGCCTTTTGTAAGGAGAAGCAACTTTGAATCCTAAATCGGTACTCAAGTCTTAAATTACTGATAACACTGACCACCCACCAGACTAAATGTTTTTTTTTTACGTGATTGGAAAGCAACAGATTGATTTCAATTCTATCTTGTCAAATCTACAAAAAAGTTCCCACAGTTCATTTAGCAACTAATAGCGTACATCCTTCTATTTGGTATTACTCCTCCTCCTTAACACCGGGCAATTAATTTTGCCTTTCTCTGGGAAACGTTTTTAACAAAGGAAATAGAGTCATAAATCAGTTTCGGATAGGAAATCATACAACTATTTCTACCTAGGGCTTTGAATTTAGAAACTTTCCTCAGAAATTGTTGAAATATAACAAAGTCCAAACTCAGAAATAACTTAAATTTAATTATCTTAGTTGCACTAAAATAACAAATTCTATTTTCTGTCTTGTTTTCTTTCTTCCCCAGAAGGCTTCTCCAACCCTAATCCATAACTTAATGCATTCATCTCACCTATAAAATCACTGGCAGGTATGATGCCGGCTTTGGCGGCTCCAGTCCCCTAATCCTGACCCATTTCTTGCCAAAGAATTCAGTTTCTTCAGAAACCAAGTAACAGACATTTCAATTTCTAACCATCATTAGCGTATTTTCATGTACTAATACTCAACATAAAAACACCTTTTAAAATTACAGAAATTTTTACTGTACTTAAGATCAATTGCACTAACCTGTATTTCATAAACCTTGGGCTACTTTCTTAAAAATGAATTATTATTTTAATATGTTTTTCACTTATTATTCAGAATAATTATTCATATAATTAAATATTTTACAATTAGGTAAGAAAGGTGGAAAATAGTTTTGCTATTCTTGTTCTTTGTTCTCTCTTCTACTTGGTGTGCCTGAGTCAAAATTTTAGAATATTGAAAATTTAATCTTTCAAACCCAAACCAAATTTAAAGATAATAATAACAACCAGCCAAAACAATTTCGGTCCAGAGCTTTGCATGGTCCGGGGAACAGTTCTCTGAGTGGGCCATTTGGAGTGGGATTTGCCCACCCGCCTCCACTCCTTCTGCCTCATATACTGAAGATAGAGACAAAGAAACCAACTCAAGTCTTTCCAAAGTGTATTTATAAATAGAGAATTTGTAATCAGAAAAACAATAACGATATATAATAGAAGTAACATGATTCTTCAGAACCAGTATCTTGTTCTAAAGCAATATTTAAAAAAGAAGGTAAGGGGCTTCCCTGGTGGCGTAGTGGTTGAGAGTCCGTCTGCCGATGCAGGGGACACGGGTTCGTGCCCCAGTCCGGGGAAATCCCACATGCCGCGGAGCGACTGGGCCCGTGAGCCATGGCCGCTGAGCCTGCGCGTCCGGAGCCTGTGCTCCGCAACGGGAGAGGCCACAACAGGGAGAGGCCCGCATACCGCAAAAAAAAAAACACACACACAAAAACCTAAGAAGGTTAGCTATAAACCCTGGCCCTCTTTTTTATTGATCTCCTATTTTAATTTGTTAAAATAAAATCCATGGCCTTTTGAGTCAAACCGTCTCTTTAATTTCAGATTTAAAGATAACAAGCCTCTTTTTAAATGGAATATTGGCACACAGACACCACACAGTCTGGCTTATTACAACTGTTCTCTGTTGGTGAAGTGGCACATTTGCAATCCCCACCATAGCAATCTTCACCATTTCACAGAATATCATTCAATTGTACATCCCTAGGTGAGCAACAAGAATGGGCACTTGAGCTCAGGAGCAAAGCGTTTGTGGGGAAATCCTAGGTCAGAACCCCTAAAAGGGGAGACTAACTTGAGGATGCCCAAATAACCTGAGGTTTACCTTGGCCACCTCCCCTGGCTTTCTGACTGCCTGGGGGAAAAGTCTCTCTGGAAACTCTTTTGAGGTTATTGGGGGAATCCTAGGACAAACACACTGCTTGCTTTTGCAGGAGGACTTGCCCCATACCCTACCCAGCTAGCTGTCTCACAACCTAGCTGGACTAAAAAACCTTCAAGAAAAACGGGATAGACTGACATTTGCATTTCTACTTCCACCTATTCTTATGCACAAAATATGTAGGTAGAGCCCTCTTTCTCACACCCCAATAGATTCTGCTGTCCTTGAAACCCATCTGGTAGCTGCAGTGACTACAATGAAGGGAGTTATCGGAAACCATATTGGTACTGGGCTTAAAGGATTTTTCATGCCATGCATTTTGGGGAAGGACACAGATAACAGTCCAAACGTGGTATAAGGCAATGCCCTTTCTGGGTCCTTGAAAAATCAGTCACGGAACACAGGTGGTGGACAGGAGCTGACAAGAGCTGGTTTGTTAATGAGCACAGCATCCCCGGGGTGTGGGGGGGAATCAATGAAATGATTGACAAGAGAAGATGGTAAATGAAGGGAGAAGTGGGGACAAGTGCTGCTCAACCCAAGCTGAACTCCAGGAGGTAAATTTCTCCTCTAATTTGAGATTCTTTCTAAAGGTTCAGTATTGAAGTGGATGTTTGACGTTGAAATGTGCAGACCCATTCTGATAACTGGAAAGGGAGGAGGCTGAGGAACGCAAAAGGAGAAGGAAGATTTCCGATTACTTCTCCAGGCTGCTGACAAGAACCTGCTGCTCGCAAACCACAAATTAACCAAGCGAAGGTTGAAGGTAGCAACGTAAAAGTGCAACTCAAATTATTTTACATTCGGAATCCTCTTCAATATCTAAGCGAGTGTAGCACAGCAATGGTTGATTATCTTAAGATTACAGAGGCTGACCGCCTTCTTTGTTTGCCCAGTAACACCGCTCCTCCAATAATCTCAAGCACTTGGCTGATTAACATTTCAATTTCAGTTGTTGCTCCTTTTCCCATTGCAGAAGGCGGCAGGGATATTCCCCTTCTTCCCTCTGTATTACAAACCCCATTACTAACCAAGCAGAAAGCACCGCGCAGTGTGGCCGAGGCTAATAATAGCCGGGCTGCTTACCTTCTCCGGAGGGATCGAATCAGCGCATGTCCCCGGCGCCGGCTGCCCGGGGGCCGCAGTGCCGCCGCGCCGCGTCTGTGTGTGGCCAGCTCGGCCGGCCCCCACCCCACCTGCCAGCTGCAGCACCTGCTCCCGGCGCTGAGCTCCGGCCGCCGGAAGTCATCCCCCGCCCCTGGCCGGATCGCCACATTCCGCGCCAGCCGCGGGGGAGAGGGGCCTCTCCCGGCTGCGGGCACCGGCTCCTGCAAACTGCGCTCAACGATCGCTACCCTTCCCCGTTGTAGGGTTATTTTCTAGGAATGCTTTTACAGAAGAAGCGTCGCCGGCTGGTGGACCGAGAGAGAAGAGCCAGAGTGACTTTCCCTGCAGAGCGCCTTTCCTCTGAGCGCTCCCCTGTCACTCCCGCGGCATGGACGGCTCCATTCCGCTGTGTGGGTTTTCCACCCTCTTCATCTTCCTTATCTGTATTGTTCATTTCGCTGAATTTGAGAGTGGGATTAGCTCTTAAGATATTCAAACACTCCGAAAATATTTTAAATTGGCGACTAGTTTTTCTAAGCCCCTTGTAGCCGAGCTCCACTCCCCCCCCCACACACACACAGTTACTCGCACGTACACACCCAGCCAAACCACTCACAATTAGGAAAGCTGGGACCTCTCGCCCTCTTGCTTACGTAATGGAACAGGAAACTCCCAAAGGAGTGGGGAAGTAGGACCGGCTAGCGAAAGCACTCGAGGAAAGAGAGAGGGGTCGCCCCAAGATTTTGTTGCTGTTTAGTGGTGTCCTTAGTGGACAGATGTTCCCCCTCTAACCCCCTGGCCTCGCCCCAAGTGGAATGGCTGGTCTGGTGACAGCTGTAACATCTGAAAACAAAGAAGCTGAAGCCACATTAACAGATGGCTGCATCTCTTTCTTTCCCAAAGGATTGATCAGAATTGGCTTTAAGAATCATATTAGCATATATGTAAATAATAAGCCCTTTCCTTCTCTCTTTAAATTGGCACCAGCTATTAACAGGTTTCTCTCTCTCTCTCATCTTCCTCCCTCCCTCCTTCCCTCCCTCCCTCTCCTAAGCTGACCAGATCATCAGTTTCCGGATTTAAGGGGGAAAAAAGGCCAAGGATAGCAAACAGTTTCAACAAGGCTCAGTAAGAATTCTTGACCCTAGAATGCAGGCTTTTTAAAAGCTGGAGCAACCTAATTCATCTCTCTGTGTTTCACTTTCATAAAATTAGACCTCACCAAAGAGCAGGGGATTCTTAATATGTATCAAAGTGTATGTGGAATCTGGATGGGAATATTACATCTTTAATTTCACTAACCTCTAACTGCAATTTAGTATTTAGCATGTCCTTTAAATATAGATGCAGACAACAAACCACAATAATATTAGGAGTACCTGTGCCTATATCCCCAGGAGATATCACAGACAATTTCCTAAGGCAGTTTTATAGATATCTCAAAGTATCACTACTCTGATGTCACAATCAAATCATCATTACCTTTTTTGTTTTATCTAATAAACTATATCTATTTTAGAATGGTTTTAGATATACAGAAAAATTAAGGGGATAATACAGAGTTCTTATATATCTCATTCCCAATTTCCTCTATTATTGACACCGTACACTAGTGTGGTATCTTTTTTACAATTAATGAGCCAATATTAATAAAATAATATTAACCAGAGTCTGTACTTTATTCAGATTTCCTTGGCTTTTGCCTAGTGTCCTTAATTCCATTTCAGGCTTCCATCCAGGACACCACATTACATTTAGTTATCAAGCCCTCTTAGGCTCCTCTGGGCTGTGGTAGTTTCTCAGGCTTTTCTTGTTTTTGATAACCTTGACAGTTTTTTATTTATTTATTTATTTATGGCTGTGTTGGATGTTCGTTGCTGCGCGCGGGCTTTCTCTAGTTGCAGAGAGTGGGGGTTACTCTTTGTTGCAGTGCGCCGGCCTCTGATTGAAGTGGCCTCTTTCGTTGTGGAGCACGGGCTGTAGGCGCCTGGGCCTCCGTAGTTGCAGCACATGGGCTCAGTAGTTGTGGCTCACGGGTTTAGTTGCTCCCTGGCATGTGGGATCTTCCCAGGCCAGTGCTCGAACCCGTGTCCCCTGCATTGGCAGGTGGGCTCTCAACCACTGTGCCACCAGGGAAGCCCCAACCTTGACGGTTTTGAGGAGCAGTGATCAAGTGTTTTGTAGCATACCTCACTAATGTAAACTGTCCAATGCTTTTCTCGTGGTAAGGCTGGGATTATGGTTTATTGGGAGGACAACCAGATAAAGTGCCTTTTTTATAACATCTTATCAAGGGTACATGCTATCCACGTGATTTGACTGTTGATGTTGACCTTGATAACCTGGCTGAGGTCGTGTCTCAGATTTCTCCACTGGAAAGTCACTCCTCCACCCCTTCCACACTACACTTGTTGGAAGGAAGTCACTATGTGAAGCACAAACCCAAAGAGTGGAGAGTTATGATCCACCTCCTTGAGGACAGAGTATGTACATAAAATATTTGGAATTCTTCCACACAGAGTTGTCTATTTCCCCCAAATATTAATTTATTCAATTATTGATATTTATTTATATCAGTATAGACTCGTGGATATCTATTTTATCCTTTGGGTTATAATCCAATACTACTTTATTTTGTTGTTTGAATTGTTCCAGCTCTGGCCATTGGGAGCTTTTGCTTTTGGCGCCTGTGCTCCTTTGACATACTCCCTTTGGGGTGTGTGAGTTTGTGTGTGTCTGTGTATCTGTGTGTATATGTGTTTAGCATGCATGTTTGTGTGTGTGTTTAACACTTCCTGACTTTCTGGTACCACAAGGTGCTCCAGGCTCATTTTGTGTATTTCCTGCCCCAGTCCTAGAATCAGTCATTTCTCTGAGGAGCCCTGATTCCTTCTATTGGAGAGTAGTAATAGAAACCAAGAGCTGGGTTCTAGATGTGCTGTTGCTAATGGGGTATTATTTGATTAGGCTCTCTTAACTGAGAGAACAAAGAAATAGATATGTATAGTAACCCATGTATATACACATATCAGTAAACATTTCTATATATAACTATCTATATCTATATTGAGCTGAGTGTATACTGATGTCTGCAACTATAATCCATTAATGCTGAGATTAGTTTAGCTTTCTCCTCGTTTATCTGTAAATTCATACTTCAATATTGAGAAATGTGGCTACCACCATCCACCATCTATTTATTTAATTGTTCAATTTCAGTACACATGTATCAGAATTGTTAACCCATCACCCCAACATCACTATTTTTAAGTATAGTAGTTAGTAGAGTCTCTGTTATAGCTTGCTATTTAATGAGTTTAAATACCCATTCGTTTCTATATCACAAATTTGGTTTTTGAAATATTCTAATGACTGCATTTAAAACATAGTAACTAGTTTCTTTTGAGATTCTACGTATTATATTTTATGAATTTAAAAGTGTTATTTTAAGACTATTTAAATGGGCTACTCCATATTGTCAAAGGATCCACAGTAAAAAGAAGGTGAGGATCTCAACCTCACAAAGATTATTGTCAGTTTATAAGGAGATGATGTGAAATTGTCTGGTGCAAATGTTGGGAGCTCATGCGTGATAGGTGTTAGCTTTGTCCACTTGGGCAGGCTTCTTTCTCCTTTAAAGTTCTAAATACCTTGGAAGAGAGAACATGCTAAACCTTATGGTTAATAATTTATAATGTAGTGGAAGGATTTGCTAGGTATCAGTGTTGGAGGTAAAGGTCCATATAAGGTTGACAGAGGATGAGAAGAAGACAAGGATGACCCTGAAGGTCAGGGGTTTTGTAGTTGAACAGACTGGGGATTGGATCCTTCCATTCACAGCCTGACTTTGTCTCATTTTTGAAATAAGGAGAACAATGGCTATTACATAGGCTTGTCCTTAAGAGTGAAAGTAGAGGTTTAATCTTTTCTTTCAATTTGTTTGAGACAGTGGGGATTAAGTGTGGCGATTTGGGACAGTTACATAACATATTGGATTGTCCTTCCTTGTATAGTTTTCACTCTGTGAAGCCAGACTCACTGGAGGTATAGATAGTTTCTCATGATAATTCAGGCTCCTTCATCCATGAAAGTACTCTTGCCAGGTGCTTTTTACTCATAGAAGACAATCAATGTTGATGGTGCTTGGGATAAAACAAAAATTAAAGATATTAAATGGCAGGAATTAACTGCTTCAGATGCTATACCATGGCGAGAGACATAGGGGAAAGAGAAAGAAAAAAAATGAAATGAGAAATGTCTTACGTCAACATGTACGGTTTGAATCTATCTGCTTGGAACTTGACATACACCAGTATGCCAGATAATTTAATTTAATGAATAGTGGCTAGGGTGAGGTGAAATAGATCAGTTTTTTAATCTATGACTTTTCATTGAAGAACCCTTTTTGAAAAAACAATCTTCGGATCATGACTTTGAGGTCTGCAGTAATTCCTTTCTGATATTCTGGAATTACAGATCAAATGGCCTCATGATATCATGCGTCTCCGCAAAGGACAATATGAAAACCTGAGCCAGAGGCCCTGGGTGCCTGAAGCTGTCAGCATTAGGACCACTCCTTTGGTTTAAGGAGTCCTTCCAGAAAGGACTCATTTAAATGCAAATATACTATCAAGAGGGGTAACCATGTATCCAGTATCTGATTAGCAGCCATTAACAATTTAGCAGAGATTAGCTTCTCAGATTTATTATGGAGAGGAGTTGTCAGGGTGATTTGGCCCAGGCATCTGTCATCCACTGACTGCCAGGTCTCCTGCCCTCTTCACTACATAGGGATCTGCCTAAAGCTGGGAATTTAGTTTACTAGGAAAGAATTGGGCACTCACCGCATGACAATCAATATTGTTTTACATAATTTTGACTTATGAGAAAGGGTAGGAGGAGAATTTCTATAATAATAGTACCTTTGTGTGTGTGTGTGTGTGTGTGTGTGTGTGTGTGTGTGTGTGTGTGGTAGCTGCTCAGCTTAGGTTGATTAATCATACTCTACAGAAATCTTAAAATTTTATGATAATCATCTACCCTTTCAATGAGGCCAGAAATTATATCATGTAAAATATGCACAAATGTAGTCTAGGGATGGCAAAGCTATAGTAATAGAAATAGAATTGCGTTCAAGTAATTATAGCTGGACTAAAAATTTCCTGCATTAATATGAAAGCACGGATACAAGAGTACAAGAAAATGATCATTCATATGAAGATTGATATTTCATATTGAATATCTGTAACAGAAATAGGAAAATGGAAGAAGGGAAATGACTACAAACAGAACAGTAACTGTTTCTTTAGACATCGCTAAGAATTCACCTTGTTTTTACTGGCGAGGAGTTCACATATAATACCAGACCTATAGAATACAGGTAGTATTCTATAATTGGAAGCCTAGATTTAATTGAGAAATGTATGTGTACTTAAGTGAGATGCTTGGTAAATGGCATATGATACATTCAATAGTGTGGTGTAAGTAATTCTCAAATAAACCCTTTTAAAAATAAATCATCATGTAGAAGTCATGAAATAAAACAATGTACTTAGGCATTGCTCTTTAAATTTTTTAACCTTAAGTTTTTAAAGAATCTAAGAAAACCAAAAAATCCCTTCTGGAGAAAGGTATACTTTGAATAAAACTTTTTCATTGTAATGAATAGATTATTAAATAGTATTTATAAAGAATTATGTCTCTATAATTATTCATTTTTTAATAAAAAGGAATATTCAACTTTTCAAATCAAATTTAAGCTTATAAGAAGAGGAAATTGAAATTTGATTAAAAAGTAAGTTTCAATGAACTGTGTTTGGTCATCAGGCAAGTGGATGTTCATCCATTCAGCAGATATTGATGGAGTGTCTAATATGTGCCGCTGTTCTAGGCACTAGAGCAGTAGGCTCTAGGAGTGAACAAATAAATCTCTTCTTTATGGATCTTATGTTCCAGTGGAAGGAGACCACCATAAATACATAAATATAGCATGTTAGTGGAAGGACCATGAAGGAGCAGCGTAATGATGCAAGGTTTAGGGCAAGTATATAGGGTGGTCAGGGAACATTTGAGCAGAGATTTGAAAGAAGTATGGGAGCAAACCGTATGAATACACTGAAAGAGAGGCTTGGTGTATGCAGGTGGGTGGGCTTATACTTTATGTGTTCCAAAGACTAGGAGGTTAGTTGGTTTGTAGTGAAATGATCAAAGGAGAAATTGTTAGAAGATAAGGTTAGAAAGCTAGGTTAGCGAAAAATCACTTAGGGTCTTTTAGGCGATGGTCAAGAGAGAACTTTAGAGGATTAAGAATTTGTTTTTGGACATACTAAGTTTGTGATGGCATGTGTGGACATGTGAAGTAGACAACTGGATATACTAGTCTGAATTTCAGCAGCAAGAGATTATCATGGCTGTAGATGAAAATTGGTAAATCATCATGGTATTTAAAGTCTCTAGATTTAAAGATGAAATCACTTTATAAGTAGGCATAGGCAGAGAATACATGATGTTGAAGGACTGAGCCAGGAGACACTCCATCCTCTAGAGGATTCGGCAAAGGATATAAGAAGTGAGCAGGGAGATAAGACGAACTGTCTCATGAGCCAAGTGGTAGGTGTTAGAAGGAAGAGGGAGTTATTATTAATCCTACTGGTAGATTAAGATGAGAACTGATCACTTAATCTAGGACTTGGCAACATATAATAGATATCACTAATAACCTTAAGAAGAGTAGTTTCTGTGTAGTGGAGAGGACAAAAATAGGTAAGTGGGAGATAAGGAAATGAAACGTTAAGTAGAGCTGTGTTGTTTGAGTCGTTTTGCTCTAAAGAGGAGCAGAGCAATGGGGCAATGGTTAGAATTGGACATGGGAAGAGAGAAAGACTTTTTCCCTTTAAGAGGAGAGGTATTAGACCTTTGCATGCTAATGAAAGCATCTGGTAGAGAGCAAATAATGGAAGATACAGGGAAGAGGAGACACAGTAGAAGAGAAATCCCTGATTCGGCCAGAAGGGAGGGATCCAGTGCAGAGTAGAGGGTTCGGCCTTAGAACAGAGGACAAACATTTCTTCTGCCAAAGGAAGAAGGAAGGCAGCACACGTGGTTTCAGATAGATCCAGGTAGGATGGTAGACTTGGTGTTTGGAGTTCACGGATATTCTATTTTGATCCCTCCTGTATTCTCAGTGAATTAGGCAGCAGCTGAGAATTTAGAGGAAGACATGTTATAGACGTAAAGAAAGAGGAGTTATGAAATTGTTCTCTAGGACAGAAGAAAAGAGAATTGATTCAGCAATCAGTTTTCTAGTAAGTACTAAGAGTTCACATGGGGTAAAATGATTATGAATTTAAATGAGGCAAATTAGAAAGGCTGCTCATTTTTTTCCCCAGCCATGTTTAGTTGTTTGGCCCAGACGCTGAATTGGCATAAGTTCTATTTCACTAGGGCTGGCATTTTGCACTGCCAATATGACTAAGAGTGAGGGCCAAGGGACTTCACAGTGTCTCTGCAAAAGAGTGATTCTAATGACAGACCATGGGCTCTAATCAGGGTAGGCAGAGAACTGAGGAATTACGCCTTGAGCGCTACACTTGATTTTAACTGCAGGTTGGAACACAAAACTGAAAATCTTGACTGATAATGGTATGGTAAGGGCAAACACAGCTAGAACCTCCACATTTCACTCTGTTACACAGGAATTCTCCATGTTTCTTTCAGCTGAATTCCTGTCTCTCATTTCTTGATCCTTAATTCAGTGACATTATCTGAGGGGAGGTATGCATTTTTGATAAAGTCTTTCAGAAATGCATTTTACAAGACTACTTTTAATTTTAAAGTTGTTAGACTAGAAATAAGTTTAACAGAGCTTGCAATGTTTTCAAGTGCTTTTCTTTTCTCTAAAGAGACATTTGTTTGACTATTACACCGAGCACCATCCTTCAGGTGTTCTTCCTCTGGCATTGAAAATAGGAGTAAAATGTAACAATTAAACAAACATATTATCCTCAAACAGATATGGATCACTGTTTTCTTTCTAATATGGGCCAAATCTTGCTATTGACACCATGTCCATTTTTTCCCCAGTGTAACTAGTTTTCCCTTCATTGTGTGTATGAGACATGTTTGCCCCCTCATGGATGAATCTGGAACTGTCACCGTGAACTTTTTCTTGTTTTTATAGGGAAAAATAGACTGAAAGTATAGATATTGTGGTCAATGGGAATTATTTTTGAAGGAAATGTTGAGGCTGACCAAAAGAGGTTGAAATCACTAGATGTTTAACCTTCAATTAGTTTCAGAACTTGGGATTATGTTAAGAACCACACTTTAAGTGAATCTGGAAGAAGATGATAGACAAAAAAGTTTAAATTTTGACATCCTTTTAAAATATGAGAACACAGAATTGTGAAGAAAGCTAGTCTCACTCTTATTTAAATATTAAAATGCTTAATGTTTGTAACTTAACTCAGAAGGATGAGATGGCTTTTCTTCAATTAGTTTAAGATTATATAAATATAAATGAAGGAAAACCTGCCATTGATTAATCTTCACTTGCTACATATAGAATTATACAAGTTATGAGAAAGTCCATTCTTAGGACTGTGGGAACAACAATGAATCTGACTTTCCCTTAAGTGTTTTCCCTAACATTCTAGAAAAAATAACTTCAATGTGCTGATTTAGACATTTATGACTTATTTGCTTGTCACTGTTTCCGTTTCTAGGAATAAGACCCAGTTTCTTTCCTCAAAAGAGTTGCAAGTTGATATAGAGCCAAAAATTGCAATCAAGTGTAATCAATTCCACTGCAGAAGTTTGTACTTGATATAAATTAATAGAAGTGCAAGCAATGTATTTTAAGTTCATTCTAGAGGAGGAGTTCAGAATAGCTTCATAGAGGAGAAGACCTGAGCTATCTTGGGAGATGTTTAGACAGATGAGGAGTGGAGCCGGAGTTGGGAAGGCAAAGGCAGTGTAGCCTTAGAATGCAAATGTTCACAGACATGATCTTGTGGCTTATTCACCATTCTTACTGACCTAAGAAGGACACCTGCTGGTAGCTTCATCATCATCATCATCACCATCATGTTAATAAAGAATGGATATTTTTGTCAGGTAGTCAAACAAGCTCTTTACAGGTAGCACCTAGATGTTTTCTACGATCCACCTTATGAGTTCAATCATTGTAATTATTCTCATTTTTCACATACAAAAATGAAGACTTAGAGAGATTAAGTAATTTGTTCAAATCTTGGTGTGTGCCCTTTCAACTCCATGCTCTGTACCTCTGTGCTTAACAGGCTAGGATGATTTGCCCATATTAAGGGCTCAGATATTGGTTGATAAGTATAATAATCTCATAAAAGGTAAAGTGAAGTAATCTGCTTTGATGTTTATGATGCAGTTTGGTGAATGCACTTAAGTGCCAATAGATGAATAATAAAAGTTAGAAACACACAAAACATAGAGAATAAAAATTCATATATGTATGTCTGTTGGGAACAAAAAATCCTCCTGAATGTCTAACTTCTTAGTAAATATCAGGATATCACATACACATCATTAGGCAGCATCAATGGAGTATCCTCTGTACCCTGCAAGAGGGCACTGTTACAGATGCACAGAAAGAAAATTCATATTTCCTGCACATTATAAATAAGGACATACTATGATCACTCTTTAAGAATGAAGTAATTTGAATTTTTAACTTTTCCTTATCAATTGGTGTATATGAATCATGTTAGGTGAAGAATTATTGGTTGATTGGACATTTTATGTTTTAATTCTTTTCAGAAAACAGTAAACAAATCCCTTTAGGATCAAAATATCACATTCAGCAAATGAGCTATTATACTGAAGAAAGTGATGAATTCAGTAAAGTGTCTGCCATCTAAAATATTGTTATAGAAGAAGTAATTGAAGGAACTGGGAATAGATGACATGAAGCAAGACCAGGAGAGAAGTAGGTGGTCGCTCTAAACTGTTTTAGGAGTTGTCCTATGAAAAAGGGTTTAGACTGTCCCACACTGAAGATTTTAGACCAAGTAGACAGGTTTAGGTTGATAAAAGGATGAATATTTTGACAAGTAGAACCTTTCAACTCTAAAATGGACCGACTGCATTTTAAACTCAAGAACTCCCTGTTACTGAAGTGCTTTAACAGAGGTTGAAGTTAAGCAGTTGGAAAAGGAAGAGCCTTTACAGTGAGAAAATTCTATGATTCTATGGTTTTCAACTCATAAATTTGTGTAGTTCATCCATTTTATTCATTGTATACACTTAAGTATATTGTTCCTTGAAATGGCCATTCAAAGTTGTTTCCTGTGCCACACACTATGAATGCTAAGGTTGGTCCTGTGTAAATCTTACCCCCATTGAATTAGTATTAACCCTAAACAAGCAGCTTTCTTCCATAAGGAAACAAGAAAAGAGGTTCAGAAATGTCCAAACTAAGTTTCTATAAAACGGTGTTATTAAATCTTATTTATCAAAAAACTTCAAACAGGGGCTTCCCTGGTGGCGCAGTGGTTGAAAGTCCACCTGCCGATGCAGGGGACACGGGTTCGTGCCCTGGTCCGGGAAGATGCCACATGCCGCGTAGCGGCTAGGCCCGTGAGCCATGGCCGCTGAGCCTGCACGTCCGGAGCTTGTGCTCCACAACGGGAGAGGCCACAACAGTGAGAGGCCCGCGTACCGCAAAAAAAAAAAAAAAAAAAAAAAAAAAAAGGGAAGATGCAGACCTGTATGCTTCAGGATTTTCTCACCAAAACCCCACACAATTTCTTTACTATTCCAGCCAAGTATGGCCTAGCCCTACCCTCATCCCTGTTTTTCTTGGTTTAGTAATAAAGAAAGAGATGGAAATAAAGAAGAGATATTAGGTAGAAAGATATAAAATAGTGGGGAAAATAATATAAGTGAAGTCATGTACCACCACCATTTACTAGAAGTGAACTTTCAGCACCAACATTAATATTTTTTCCTGTTATATCTGTAAATGATAATAACTAATATGTGCATAACAATTTTCAATTTAATCAAATCTCATTTTTATAACTAACTACTTCGCAACAAGTAACACGCTAACGCAACATCAATAGATGAAAAAAGGTAGTCCCTGGCCCCAAGGAATGTTGCCCAGGAGAACACAGATATATGTAAAAAATACAATCACAATACAGTGTAGCGAGTGCAACAACCAGGAACGAAGAAATGCAAGGGTAGCAAAAAGGAGCGTGTGATTACAACACTCAAAAGAAGACTGCACAAAAGACATAATATGTAAACTGAGGTTTGAAAAATGAAGTGGGTTGCCCAGGTACCCCATAGGGAGAAAGGAATTCTTGGAGGAGGGAAAAGCATAAATGAAGACAGTGAATTGTTCATATAATCCAGAAGTGAAGTAGGCAATGGCAGGAGAAATGATTGGACACAGGCGTCATGAATACTTGCAGGTCTGCATTTTAGCAAGTCCATTCTAAAGGAAACTTTGAGGATCAACTCGGGGGTGGGGGGCCGCGGTGGGGACAGAACTAGTCATTCCTGCAAGAAACACTGGAACCAGTTTCTACCAACCCACCAATAGAACGACTTCAAAGGCAACATGGTATCACAGAAAGGGTTTTTTTTTTTGTTTTTTTTTTTTTTTTTAAATTTAATTTTATTTTATTTTTTTGCTTTATAACAAATTTAATCAGTTATACATATACATATGTTTCCATATCCCCTCCCTTTTGCGTCTCCCTCCCACCCTCCCTATCCCACCCCTCCAGGCGGTCACAAAGTACCGAGCTGATCTCCCTGTGCTATGCGGCTGCTTCCCACTAGCTATCTACCTCACGTTTGGTAGTGTATATATGTCCATGCCGCTCTTTCACTTTGTCACAGCTTACCCTTCCCCCTCCCCATATCCTCAAGTCCATTCTCTAGTAGGTCTGTCTTATTCCTGTCTTACCCCTATGTTCTTCATGACATTTTTTTTTTCTTAAATTCCATATATATGTGTTAGCATACAGTATTTGTCTTTCTCTTTCTGACTTACTTCACTCTGTATGACAGACTCTAGGTCTATCCACCTCATTACAAATACCTCAATTTCATTTCTTTTTATGGCTGAGTAATATTCCATTGTATATATGTGCCACATCTTCTTTATCCATTCATCCGATGATGGACACTTAGGTTGTTTCCATCTCCGGGCTATTGTAAATAGGGCTGCTATGAACATTTTGGTACATGTCTCTTTTTGAATTATGGTTTTCTCAGGGTATATGCCCAGTAGTGGGATTGCTGGGTCATATGGTAGTTCTATTTGTAGTTTTTTAAGGAACCTCCATACCGTTCTCCATAGCGGCTGTACCAATTCACATTCCCACCAACAGTGCAAGAGTGTTCCCTTTTTTCCACACCCTCTCCAGCATTTATTGTTTCTAGATTTTTTGATGATGGCCATTCTGACTGGTGTGAGATGATATCTCATTGTAGTTTTGATTTGCATTTCTCTAATGAGTAAAGATGTTGAGCATCCTTTCATGTGTTTGTTGGCAGTCTGTATATCTTCTGTGGAGAAATGTCTATTTAGGTCTTCTGCCCATTTTTGGATTGGGTTGTTTGTTTTTTTGTTATTGAGCTGGATGAGCTGCTTATAAATTTTGGAGATTAATCCTTTGTCAGTTGCTTCATTTGCAAATATTTTCTCCCATTCTGAGGGTTGTCTTTTGGTCTTGTTTATGGTTTCCTTTGCTGTGCAAAAGCTTTTAGGTTTCATTAGGTCCCATGTGTTTATTTTTGTCTTTATTTCCATTTCTCTAGGAGGTGGGTCCAAAAGGATCTTGCTGTGATTTATGTCATAGAGTGTTCTGCCTATGTTTTCCTCTAAGAGTTTGATAGTGTCTGGCCTTACATTTAGGTCTTTAATCCATTTTGAGCTTATTTTTGTGTATGGTGTTAGGGAGTGATCTAATCTCATACTTTTACATGTCCCTATCCAGTTTTCCCAGCACCACTTATTGAAGAGACTGTCCTTTCTCCACTGTACATTCCTGCCTCCTTTATCAAAGATAAGGTGACCATATGTCCGTGCGTTTAACTCTGGGCTTTCTATCCTGTTCCATTGATCTATCTTTCTGTTTTTGTGCCAGTAAGAAAGGGTTTGTTTTTTTGTTTGTTTGTTTTTAGTTCATTAGGCCTCACTTAAAATTCTGATTCCACAATGCGTTTGCTTTGGGATCTTGAACAACACTCATAACCTCTGCAAGTCTCAGTGTAGTAAGTTTATGTGATTACCTTCATCTGTAATATCTCTGCGATGCAATTTTAATGGAAACTCAAGTTCAGGTCAAAGACAAGTTTCTCTGTGACTTCTCCTCTGAATTGATTCAAAAGCCGTCTCTCCCGTCCTCATTTGGCTTCTCTTATGGAATCTCATAAAAACTTCTATGACCTCTTTCGGGTTTTTTTGTTGTTGTTGTTTGTTTGTTTGTTTTTTAATTTAAGTATAGTTGATTTACAATGTTGTGTTACTTTCAGGTGTACAGCACAGTGATTCCTTTTTTCACATTCTTTTCCCTTATAAGTTATTACAAAATATTGAGTAGAGTTCCCTGTGCCATAGAGGAGATCCTTGTTGTATCTATTCTACGCCTTCTTTGAATGACCGTAGCACTTGTTGTCTGTATCATTTTTATGTCTCTGGTTGCTTTGTGACTGAAAATGAAAAATTTCTATTTGTTCATGTCCTGCCCTTCCTTAAAAATCTGTTCATTTATGTATTTCATATTTATTGACTACATCTTAGACACCGTGTTAACTGCTGGTTCTAGATGTTAGTAAAATATAGACCTTCCTGCTCAAAAGGTCACAGTATTTGTGGGAAAACAAAAAAATGAACAACCTATGTCTCAAAGAGCTTTGTACTTCCCAAAGAGAACACACCTAGTAGGTACAATAAATACATGTATCATACATAAATGTATAAATAGTTAATGGGATTAAAAACTAGAGATAACTGCTTTTTGATTCTGAGGAAATGATGATTATATTTCACCAGGAGCTCAACACCACTCTGAGAATGAGGGCTTAACCCCCGTCCTGACTCACTGCATCGCTTTTCTGTATAAAAACACACAAGTCTGTACATACGCTCTAGAAACAGGCTTATCTGGCATGAATTTCAGATAGCAAGAAGAAAACTTCAAGAGGTTCAGAGAAGCATCCAGAAGCTCAGATGATTGGCACTAATACAACTTGCTTGACAGGAAAATAGAGCTGTAAATCTCACAAAATTAGATCATCTTTGAAGAATTTCAAAACCTCCTGCTATTAATTGGAAATCCTAGAAGAACCGCTTCTTTTAAAGCACACTGATAATATGCTTTACAGCTTAGTATTCAGAAGCCTATGTTTTGGCTAAGTGAGCTTCAGGAAAGAAGGAAACTTGAGGTTCAGTTCCGTCTACTCTGGAACCTCTGGTCAAGACATCTACTTCTGTGCTCAGCCATCTTATCACCTGTAAAATGGAGGCAACTCTAAGAACACATAGTTACACAGATGCTGCACAGTTTCACGTGTCATTGTCCTCATTTGTTTCAGAAAAACCAGTAACATCTAAGCTACGACTGCAAAGAGTGCAGTGTTCCTTGGGGTCATCTAGTGCAGCTCCGTCAAAGGAAAGAAAAGGAAAGGGGCCTAGAATAACTATAATTTTCCCAAGAGGACACTATTATTTTATGGTAAATCTGAGTCAAGAACCCTGATCTCTTTGATGACATTCCATTGTTCTTTCGTTGGGTTCTGAACAACCCAGAGAAAGAAAGAGAAATAAAACTCCTATGTGCTGTGTCACTGGTACAGGATGTGGCAAGAGTGGAATTGGAGAACTACATATTAACAGGTATTTGGGAAATTCTTCAAACTAATTAAGATATATACCAGGTCCATAAAAAACAGTATGTTTTCTCAAGATGATTCTGTGGAATGAACAGAACTGGTAACTGAAGGTGTCTGTGTGCTGCAGTTCCAAACAAGATGGGTGAATGCTTGTCTTCTGGCACCTTGAAGACTCCACCCCAACATACACATTAAAATAAAATTAACCTTTCAACTGGGTCATAGTTAATTCTGCATGTTCTTGTAAGTCAGCAAAATATTTCATATATCATTTAAGTTGTCACTCAGTTTTTTTTTTTGTGGTACGCGGGCCTCTCAGTGTTGTGGCCTCTCCCGCTGTGGAGCACAGGCTCCGGACGTGCAGGCTTAGCGGCCATGGCTCACTGGCCTAGCCGCTCCGTGGCATGTGGGATCTTCCCGGACCGGGGCACGAACCCGTGTCCCCTGCATCGGCAGGCAGACTCTCAACCACTGCGCCACCAGGGAAGCCCCTATCCATTCTTCTCTTGATGACACTTAGGTTGCTTCCATATCTGGGTAATTGTAAATAATGACGCTCTGAACATTGGGGTGCATGTATCTTTTCAAATACATGTTTTTGAAAACACGTGTTTTTGTTTTTTTCGGATTTATACCCAGGAGTTGAGTTTCGAGGTCATATGGTAGTTCTATTTTTAGTTTTCTGAGAACCCTCCATACTGTTTTCCACAGTGGCTGTGCCAGTTTACATTCCTACCAACACTGTACCAGGGTTCCATTTTCTCTAAAAATTGTAAATTTTCTTCCTAGGTGTAATTGAGATGGTAGTTCAATAATAACATAAGATCAGGTGAATTCTAAAGAAATTTTAGAAAACCTGGATAAAGTAAGAAAACATCTGTTTGCTGGCATCTGAATGTTAGAGAGACACCAAGACATGTGGGCCAAGTTCTGGAGAGAAGGGAAACACAGACGCAAGCTTGACATTTGGTGCAGCTTTTCTCCTTGGGGCATTTGCGGATTCAAATCTTACAGCCTAGGAGCTGAAAAGCCAAGGAGTTCAAAAGACTAACCACAGAAGCTGCTGGCATCCCTTGACTTGTAGGTGCAGCACTCTAGTCCTGCCTCTGTGGTCACTGCCTCCGCCTCTTCTTTGTATATAATCTCCTCCTGTCTCTCACTTATAAGTACACTTACAGATGGCACTTAGGGCGAGGATAGTCTCAACTCAAAATCCTTATATCTGCAAAACTTTACCTTGTAAGGTAACATTCTCAGGTCCCAGGGATTAGAGCCTGAGATCTTTGGGGCCACCAGTCAGCCCACTGTAAGCCCTAAATGTCTTCTCTCCTGAGGAAGGTCTAGGCTGGGCAGAAACCCCGACAGACATCTACCAGAGGCCAGATTGAGAGCCCTTTTAGAAGGTCATTTCTCAGCTCATTTGGAACCTTGCTATTGCCCTTTTTTTTTTTCTTTTCTTTTCGGTACGTGGGTCTCTCACTGTTGCGGCCTCTACCGCTGCGGAGCACAGGCTCTGGACGCACAGGCTCAGCAGCCATGGCTCACGGGCCCAGCCGCTCGGTGGCATGTGGGATCCTCCCGGACCGGAGCACGAACCCGTGTCCCCTGCACTGGCAGGCGGACTCTCAACCACTGCGCCACCAAGGAAGCCCTGCCCTTTCTTTTTTCCTCCTGTTTGTCCTCAACAGGGGGAAGCATTAAGAGTAAATGAGGGGCTTCCCTGGTGGTGCAGTGGTTAAGAATCCGCCTGCCAATGCAGGGGACACAGGCTCGAGCCCTGGTCCAGGAAGATCCCACATGCCGCGGAGCAACTAAGCCCGTGCGCCACAACTACTGAGCCTGCGTTCTTGAGCCTGCGAGCCACAACTACTGAAGCCTCCATGCCTAGAGCCTGTGCTCCGCAACAAGAGAAGGCCATGGAATGAGAAGCCCGCGCAACGCAACAAACAGTAGCCCCTGCTCGACACAACTAGAGAAAGCCCGGGCGCAGCAACGAAGACCCAATGCAGCCATAAATTTAAAAAAATATATAATAATAATAAAATAAATGCATTAGCAGATTTTGGGTTTCCTCTCATCGTTAGTGTATTGCTTTCATTCCTAAGACCCTAAAAAATTAGAAACCACTCCACTTACCAGGAACACACTTTGCAACACGGATCCAGGGGAAGCTGTTTTCTTCCGTAGACACTTCATGACCCCAGTTTCCACAACAGCAGGCACTGCTGGCTCTGCCAAGTTGCTGGAGAAGGGCACCTTATCTGCAAAGTCACGAATCCAAATGGGCCCCCCTTGGCAAGGGTGGAAGGAAGTTGTTTGGCTTAGCTTCTTGGGGGATCAGAAGATTGGGAGTTCTGGTGGGGGGACTGCAGGTACCTTGCTGTCCCTTGGTACAACGTCAGGGGAAAGAAAGGTCGCTGGTAGCTTCTCAGAGCTACCAGTTGGGGCTGTGCAGAGCGTCTTAGTAAATGCCATTTTGGTTGCAAATAACAGAAACTCAAACCGGCTGAAGCAAAAAAGGGGACATCTACGGGGAAGAAAAGATGGCTCCTGCCTGTCCAGACTCCTCAGCTTTGCTTGCCCGTTGATTCTCTAACCTTCCGCATTTCCTTTCAGTAAACTCCTTTTCTGTTTAAGTTAGCCACAGGAGATTTCTGTTGGTTGCAACCAGAGAATCTTGAGTGATACAAAAAGTCCTAGTGGAACCCAAGGGCAGGCATTAGAATGGGCCTTTCCAAGGAAAGAAACCAAGAACCAGAAAGTCATCAGGAATCAGGGCAACTTTCTGCATCAGTTGGAATGCCTTCAGCTTTTTTTTTTTTTTTTTCCTTCATGGAGCTCATAATCCATTCATTTATTCAATAAGCAATTATTGAGTGTCTACCCTGTGCCAGGCACCCTGCTAGGTCTTAGAGTTCCATACAGGTGTAAAATATGCCAAGACCCCTGCCCTCAAGTAGCTCACATTCTAGTGAAGATAAGACATGTGAGCACATAGAGTATATTCACAACACAGAATAAGAAGAGCTATGCCATGGACACATATACACCAGCAAACCTAAAATAGATAGCTAGTGGGAAGCAGCCGCACAGCACAGGGAGATCAGCTCGACGCCCCGCGACCACCTAGAGGTTTGGGACAGGGAGGGCGGGAGGGAGGGAGACGCAGGAGGGAAGAGACATGGGAACACATGCACATGCATAACTGATTCACCCTGCCACAAAGCAGAAACCGACACACCATTGTAAAGCAACTACACTCCAACAAAGATGCAAAAAAAAAAAAAAAACAAGAGCTATGCCAGAGGGATGAAGCATGACTGTCTTCATAGACCTAGAAAGCACAGATGCAATTATCCTGGTAGAGAGGGCCTGGGCAGAGAATCGCAGGTAGGTGAACCTCTGTGCACAGAGAACATGGTGTGTATGAGAAGCTGCAAGTTTGCAACATCCGTGGAGCAAAAGAGTTCTTGCAAAAGTAGTGGGAGACATGGCTGAAGAAATTGGTTGAGGATGAAGCATAAAAAACCCACTGAAGTGTGATCTTTTTTTCCTGAGGAGGCATGGGGGAGCCATGGAAGACTTTTAAGCTGTTTGAGGACATGGTCAATTCTCTGGGTTTCAGAAAAGTCCCTCTGGAGTCTGGAATGTGGTGAAAGCTGGGCTGGACCTTTCACCAGCGGGCATGCTCAGTCGCTCAGGAAAGGTTTTTGCTCTGCCTTGGGAAAATTTTCACGCCGCTCTGGCAGCGGAGCTCGCCCCGCCCACGGCTTCTCCTCACTGGATTGGTTGAACTCAGGGAGGCTACCAGGAGGCCCAGTTGACCTCCCAACTCCACACCCCCGCCCCCGCCCGTTAACGCTCTGGGCGGGCGCTGCCTTCAGCTTTAAATAACAGAAACCTGGATGTGGGTAGATGGTAAAAATTTGGAGCCCCTCCCAAATGAACTCTAGCCATGTGGCTTGCTTTGTCTGATGAGATGTTGGCAAACACATGGCAGGTGGAGACTTGAAAAGTGTGCTTTGGGGCTTTCTCTCTCCTCTTGCTCTTGGAAACCTGTACCCACCACACGTGGCCTGGTCTGGCCTGCTGAGTGATGAGGGACCACACCAGGCAGAATCAGACGTCCCAGATGAGGCCTTTCTAGACCAGGGTTTCTCATTCTCGGTACTATTGACATATTGGATCAAATAAGTCTTGGTTGTGGGCAGCTGTTCTGTGCACTGCAGGATGTTTAGCAGCATCCCTGGCCTCTACCCCGAGATGATAGTATCACCCCCACCCCAGTTTAACAACCAAAGTGTGTCCAGACATTGCCAAATGCCCCCTGGGAGGCAAAATGCCCCCAGTTGAGAACCACTGTCCTAACCCAGCTTGCCTGGCAATGACCAGGCAGGCATGTACGAAGCCACCCTAAACTAGCCCCAGCCAAACCAACCAGACCAGTACAAGTGGCCAGCTTGACGCCTGGAATCATGAGAACTAATAGTCGCCATTTTAAGTCACTAACTTTTGAGTGATTTGCTCCACAGCACAAACAGGTACATCTGACTACAGTGGCTGAAACTGATAGGATTGATTTATTTCTACAACAGGATGTACAGAGGTAGGCAGTTCAGGTACACTGCAGAGCACAGTGATGCCACTAGGCTCCCACCCAGGCTTTTCATGTCTTTCCACTCCACTGTCCTTTGAGGTGGGCTTTGGTCTCTGGCTTGTTACCTGGTGATCCCCAACATGGCTGCTCCAGCTCCAAGTCCGAGCTCCAGGAGAGGAAAAGGAGACAAGGCAAAGGGACAAAGAGAAAAACTTTCTCCTAGCAAAGCCTTGCCTTTAATTCCAGAAGGGAAGCCCTGCCCAGGGCCTTCACCTGCATGTCACTGGCCAGAACTGAACAACACAGCCAGGTCTAGCTGCAAGGGAGGCTGGGAAATGAGGGCATTTCGCGTGCTGCTTATACAGTAGAGGGAGGCAATGACTAAGGGGCTTGTAGTGTCTGCTGCACTGTCTCACTGGGGGTCGTCTTGGTTTCTTCTTCTTTTTTTTTTTTTTTGCCACACGGTGTGGCTTATGGGATCCTAGCTCCCTGATCAGGGATTGAGTCCGGGCCCTTGGCAGTGAAAGCGCAGGGTGGACTGCCAGGGAATTCCCTGGGTCTTGGTTTCTTGTCTCTACCTGTTGCTTATCTATCCTGGCCATCTCTTTCTAAGACTGGCTTTGTTTCTCCAAACACAGTGGGAGAAATGGCCACCCCAGCTGGGAACTGCATCAAGACTTTTAGCTCCGGGCCATTAATGACCTGTGTGGTAACTCCATGTCCCACTTCCAAATATCAAGGGCACAGGTGCTGATTGGCCCAGCTTGGGTTAGAAGAGAAACCTGATTGGTCTGGCTTGGGTAGAATATCTACTGATCAGCCAGTCAGGTGTGGTCAAGAGAGCAGCAGTAGGTAGGGTAAACCTGGTTGGGGAATGTGCATTCTCAGAGAAAGCGGTGTGTGGCTGAGGAGACACCTAAAGAACCATCTAGTTCAAGGAGTGAAGAAAGGACATTGCCATTGTGGGTTGCAATGTTGATATGATAAAGATGAACACGTCCTTTGAAAGACCTCAAATACAGTGGAGCCACATAGGCATTACATTTAGCTTATGCAAATTCAAATATTTGTATTCAACCAAAATATTTTTTTCCCACACAATTTGGCTTCCAAACATGAGCCAGCTACTTAACTACTGCCTGACCAAGTGATCTTTTCTGGTGCTGGAGATTGCTGTTTTGGATTTTGGGGATATGGTACAGTATAAGTAATATGTTCTTTATGGAAAACTGCTGGGATTTTCAAGATTATTTTTAAGGTCAGGTGATGCTCCCCCTTCTCACTGTGTAAGAAGTACCTTTAGTGGAAGATCATGCAAATCATTTTTCCCATTTCCTTCTAGTTTTAATCAGTATAAAGAATGCATTTGGTTTTAAAATATCAAAATACTTTTATTGTGCCTTTTTAAAAATAAAAAATAAATGATATTCATGTCTTCTGGCTCTTCTTCCTGTTTTATTTGGTGGTCTCTGGCCGTATAAGAAAGGCAGGGAGAGAACAGATGGCTGGAGAGAAGGCAAAAATGAGGGTCTCTTCAAACACCACGGGAAAGGGGTGTGTCCACCTGGGCAGTGTGTGTTCTTTGATGACTGGATACTTGGTCTGTCCTGATGGCCTGGGACTTGACCTACTGGGCTGTCTTGGTGCGGCAGAATGGGCAGCGTGAGATGGAGGTAAGAAACCTGGGTTCCAGACCCAATTCTTGAATTTACTAGCTGTGTGACTTTAGACGGGCCATTTAACCTCTCTGGGCCTCAGCTTCCTCCTTTGTAAAATGGGGAACATAATGCTATTTACCTCCCAGGGCTTGAGAGAGGATTAGACGAGAAGTGTTTTGAACACCGCAGAGCGCCATATAAACATGACTCACTGTTATGGAAGCGATAAAACTGGTTGCTGTTCACATTTATTATAATCAATTCAGATATAAATGCACTATACCATGGCCCCAACAGCCCTGAGGTTACCATTCTGTCCTGTGGCCCCAGTACACGCCCTGGGTTTTCTCAACTGCGGGCTTCTCACAGCTCCTTGGAGGTGTGACATTTGGGTTTGTCACTACCCAAACACATAATTGTATCTACCAGGCCTAGGAGTCTGAATTTCAAACTTATTCTTCATATGCCTGTGTATGTTTACATTCATAATATCTGTGAAAAGAACCCCTCCCCTCACACACTCCAAAATACAGTATTGTGCAAAATACCAGTCTAGGAAGCAACACACTAGGGTAACAACCTTTAATGTCCTAACAAAGCATCTTAGTAGTTGGACGCAGAAGAGTTACACTGACTCACGGAGGATCACGCGAGGCCCAGCGGGACGACGTTTCTAGTTCCTTCCACCAGGTTTAGAAAACAGAAGGCTCTGGCTGGATTTGCTGGACATTTCTCTCTTCAGCATCTCCCTTCCTTGGTCCATCTTTGGGGTGCCTTTTCTGGCTCCAACCTACAACAAGCAAGAGCAACAAATGCCCAAACTCTATAATTGTAGGGAGATCCCCAAATATTTCTCAAATGGCATTTTTTTTTACTGAAAATAAAATCTTTGTTGTAAAAAATATTTATATATACACATAGACGTGAGCAAAACGAAGGTAAAATGATCCACCATTATCACACTACCCACAGGTAACCTTATTCACATTTTGGTGTACACTCTTCCAGATACACAGATAACGTTTTCTTCTGACATTTGCATCTTTTTTTGAACCAGGAGTTTCTGATGATAGGCAATTTCATTGGGATGGACTTTCTCTCGAAAAGCTGTTACTGAACTGAATGCCTTATGTCTCTGATGTCTTAGGAGGGTAAAATGCAGCATACTCTAGGGGGTCTGTCTAACCCTTTTCTGAGCACTACTCCTGGATCCAGGCAGCCATGTGTGTGACTCTGTCCCTGGTCATAGCTGATCGGGCACTTGGCACAGGCTGGGCTTTTAAGATGGTCACTCCCAGGATTTGGGTTATGGGTTCTAAGATGCTACTTGCTTCCTGGGCTGGTCCTTTGAACTGGGGGACCATGAGGTCATTCCTTCCTGTCACATGACTGGAGAGAGCAGAGATCAGGGGAGACACACAGAGACACAGAGAGGAGATACGGCCTGTGTGTGCGTGTGCGCATGCTTGTGTGTGTGTAAAAGAGATGATGCCTGAGATCTGATGGCTTACCAGTTCTATTTCGAGGCCAGTCTCTCTTTCAGCTCCCAGTTTTTATGAGGCACTCACCCCTATATCCTTAAAAAAGCCCCCTCCACCCCCTTTTTTTTTTTGCGGTACACGGGCCTCTCAGTGTTGTGGCCACTCCCGTTGCGGAGCACAGGCTCCGGACGCGCAGGCTCAGCGGCCATGGCTCACAGGCCCAGCTGCTCCGCGGCATGTGGGATCCTCCCGGACCGGGGCACGAACCCGTGTCCCCTGCATCGGCAGGCGGACTCTCAAACACTGCGCCACCAGGGAAGCCCAAGGCCCACTCTTGGGGAAGGAGTCGCCCAAGTTACACTTGGCAAGGAACCTGGAGGAAACCTTTCTGTACTGAGGAGATCTTAGACACCAAACTTCTAAGCTCAGGCTGGAGGGCAGGGAGAATGGGAAGTTGGCTCTTTGCTCTTAGCCGAAGCACCATCTGCCCCGCTTCTGTTAAAGCCAGAGGCAGCGTGAAGTTCCAGGGGGTCTCACATCTCAGAGAAGCACAATGTTCCCACAACATCCGGGGCCCATCCCAATATCTCCTCTGCCATTTCACATCCGCAGGTGGTCCTCAGACAAAACCTAGATGTAGGGCAGTTTCTGCCTCCTCCCAGCTCAGTCATATATGTGAGTGAATAAGTAACAAACTTCCAGTCGTTTCCACTTTGCAGGGTGGCAAACGTCTCAGATCAAGTGGGGCCCTCAGGATGCTCTCTATCCTCTTAACATCCTGCTCTGGGGAGTAACCACCTTCTGGTCTTTGCACAAGGATGCTGGTTGAGAAGCTTCTATTTTTCAAATATATCCCTCACCTAGAATATCTTCGTTTCTTCCCATGATAATTTGGTTGCCTCAGCATGACTGTGGCCTTTTATCAAACTTGAATGTCTCCTATCTCATATTCAACCAAAATGTGTTTGGCTTTCTAGCTTCCTGAGAGCTCGCCTCTACTGTCTGCAAAGTGGGAACGTGGACTGGCTTAATTCCAGTTCCAGGGCTGATTTGTCAATGGCAATGTTTCAACATGTTCAAGATTTCATAGTCTTAATTCTCAACTTTGAAGAGAATTCTAGAGGATGCTTCCTTGAAATTTCAGAGAAATGCCACTGGAAATGTATCAGGTTTATTACCTGGAGGTTTCTAACCTAAAGGAGGAAAAGCTAGCACTCACCTGGGTGTCAGATCTGCACTGATTCCCAGCTCTCCTACTGAGCTGTGTGGCTCTGGACAAAGAAAGTCTCTGAGCCTCAGACACCTCATCTGTAAATTGGGTATAATAACAACACCCACCCCATAGGGTTGTTGTGAAGCTTAAAAGAGATACTGCACGTCGAGTGTTTGGCTCTGTGCCCGGCACATGCCAAATGCTCAGTACATAATAGATGTGGGATAACTGTCAACTGGGCTTCCTGCTGACGTTCTAGGGTTTTCTCTCTTCTCTCTTCTGGCTCACCTGGAAATGTGAGTTCTGCATCTTTGAGTTCTTCATCAGCTCTCCAAACATTCGTCTCTTTAACACAGAAAGAATATTGACAAAATTTAGCGTATGTTCTTCTTTGCCTTTTGCATCAGAGAAAAATGGATTTTTCTCAACTTTCAGATGCTACCCATTTGGATGGAATGTTGAGCCTTCCTAGGTGAGGAGGTGAGGATAGAGGTCTGCAGAAGGGGGTGTGGCTTTGGGGCAACGCTACACTGTCCTGCTGCACCTTTTAGGGAATCTCTGTTCCAGATTCCAGCAGAGAAGGAGGTGGTCAACCAAGAAGGCTATGAAGGATACTGTATTCTTCTTGGAGGACAGATCTGCTTTAGCTGGAAGCAGAGCCTCCTAGATCAGTGGAAGAGGCTGTAGATGTCCAGTGGCTTTCCACCCAGTGGAAATGTTGAAAGCCCCAGTGGCTAACCTCCCTGGCAGGGACTACAGGGGCCTGTTGGGAAGCCAGCATCACTGAAAACCTGGAGCTTGCCGCTCCCCTGGGGTTTGATTACTATTGCTGACCCTGATCTGCTCAAGACCCTGCACCTCAGGGGCAGCTCATCAAAGAAAGAGCATCCCCTAGGCACTGGAGACACAAAAGTGAGAGGGAACTGGGGTCTCCCTTGCAGACTGACACTCCGCAGGTGAATGTGCAGTGGTGTCAGGAAGGAGACGTTCTCCTAGAGCCCTGAGCATCCACTGGGGTCGCCAACCTGATTCCTACAGCGGCCAGGAAAGTAAAAGAAGTGGGTGAAGTGAGCTGGGGTGGTGGTGGACAGCAGCAAACACATGAGCCCAGGGCCTTTCTAAGGGGCCTGGAAGATGGAGGCTTGTGATGGTGGCTTGTGGGTCTGTGGGCCTAGGGTCGCCAGATCTTCCAAGTTTCCCAGAGAAGCTGGAAATCCAGAGTATTCCAGGAAACTGCCCTATTTTGAAATGTAACTTCAAAAAAAATCCCATGAGCCAAATGGAATATATCTGTGGGCTGCCATCTTCCGACACCTGGTTCAGAACCTCCCTGCTTGGTGTCTAGTTGGTGCTCAGTAAATGTTGGAGGGGTTGCCAGATAAAATACAGGATGCCCAGTTAAATCTGAATTCCAGAATGAAGCCAACAAATTTGTGAGTGTGAATATGCCCCGTGTAATATTTAGGACATTTATACTGAATAGCTTTTGTTGTTTATCTGAAATTAAAATTTAACTGGGCATCGTGTTTTTGGTTTGTTTGTTTTCCCCTAAATCTGGCAACCCTACCGGGTAGTCACAAAACTCAGGGAGGAAATAAGGCTGTCTTTTGGGACAGGGCATAGGTGCTTACAAGACTCTTCCATTCTCCCAGAAGGATGCTAACTCTACCCTCAGAGGACTGTCTGTGAAGGCTGATGGGCCCGTATTGAACTGACAGTTGCCCTCCAGGCATTTTCCGTGGAGAAGGCCTCGAGCCTGCAGCCACTCAGTATTTATCACAAACTCAGTTGAGACAATCACTATCCAAATTCCCAGATATTATAAAGCAGGGGTTAGTTTTAAACCAACAGCCTTCTTCTCTCCCACCCCATCCCCCGCCTTTTTTTTTTGCAGAACCGTTTATCCAAGCAAAATCCCATGAGGAACTTGGGGTATAAGATAATGGAGAGCTTCTCTGGCGGGAGAAAGGTGTGTGTGCTTTGAGAGTCACACCTTTCCATGGCACCCAAAGGCTCCAGGGAACCCCAGTTTGAACATTGCTGCAAAATTCCTTCCTGGATTAAGTTCCGTCAGTGGGCAACTGGGCACTGAAGGGCAGAGCCTGGCCCCTGTGCACCTGCTTTTCCTGAACTTTACTGAACACACTGGGATGTGATGAAGGGGGTGCGGGAGGGTCTTCTTCTTTAGCCTTCTTCTATCCGTATGCTGCATAGGCCTGGCCACATGGTTCTACTTCATCATTGTGGGTGGAAGAGTACCACCCCAAGCCCCTCCCATCCCACGCTCCTCCTACACAACATCTACCAATTGTGGGGCTTCCCTGGTGGCGCAGAGGTTGAGAGTCCGCCTGCCGACGCAGGGCACACGGGTTCGTGTCCCGGTCAAGGAGGATCCCACATGCCGCGGAGCGGCTGGGCCCGTGAGCCATGGCCGCTGAGCCTGCGCGTCTGGAGCCTGTGCTCCACAACGGGAGAGGCCACAACAGTGAGAGGCCTGCGTACCGCAAAAACAAACAAACAAAACACACAAGTGGCACGGAGGAAGCCAGAATCTTGAGAATACCTGGGCCCAAGGAAATCTTGGAAGATAGTGAGTTAAAGAGAATAGTGAGGATAATGACGATGGTAGGAGAGGGTGAATGCTTTGTGGTCCTATGTGCTAAGGCTTTTGTATACAAGCTCCCATTGGGAAGGCTACGAGCTAGGTGCCATTTTTATTCTCATCTTAAAGAAGAGGGATCTGAGCTAATTAAGCAGAGGGAAGGTTAGGGGCTTTTCCTGGCTGAGACCACAAGGCAAAGCGGTGGTCACGCCCCCTAGCCAGGACTTGATTGGCTGGAGATTTGATTGGCAGGAGAGCTGAGCGGCTTCTCCTGCCAGAAGCAGCCGCTGCCCTTCAGCCTTTCTTCCACTTCAAGCCCTGAGAAAGGGCTTGCGTGCTTCCCAAGTGGCAACTTCTGTGCATTTAAAAATTTCCTCTTGAAAATCCCAGCCTTAGCCCTTTCACAAAAGGTATCTGGGTCCTTTCTTGGCCGTGGCCTAGTCGTATTCACCAAAGAGAAGAGCGCGTCCCATAAGAGCTGGCGGCTTTGGGAGGACCGGGGAAGGCGTCAGCTGGCAGGAAGCTCCCTGAAAGAAATAGAGGAATCCCCACCCGTCCATGAGCTGCCTATTCTTCCCCCTTAGAAACGGGGCTTGTGATGTGCCAGGCACTGCAGGCATTTTGCCATTTAACCCTCCTGCTGCCCCACGGAGTAGGCCCCTTGCTAACAGTTTTGGTTGCTTTTGTTGAGGAACCTGGGATACAGAGGTCAAGCCACTTACTCAGGGTCATTCGGGGCAGCGGTGGGGCTTGACCCCTATTTGTTTGACTCCAAATCTGGCCTCTGAACTCTGAGAGACACTGCCGGCTTCTCGAGTGATGTGGGAAGTGGATTCGAGTGAGCACGGCCTGGGCCGCGGTTCCCGTCCCTCTGCCACATGGACAGAGCCACAGACCCAGTTCGCTGTGAAGGCCCAGCATCTTATACCAAGTCTCATTTTCACAGCCAGAGATATTAGTGTGGAAATAGGACTTTTGATTCTTGAAAGGTCTGCTTGGTGAAGAGATGGTCAAACATTAAAACTACAAACTCCATTTTTTTGGGGGGGCAATTCTGAGGCTAAAGATGTGTAATTTCATCTCAGTGCTTCAACACTGCCACCTCTGTGAACGGGTGAAGAGTTTAAAAGTTTCATACAGGAGGCTAAAAAACTAAGGCTCCTTGTGAAAATACTAAGTGTAAAACTTAGAAAAGAGGAATTCTACTTTCTGTTAATTTCTGCTTAAAGACAACGAAGATATACTCCCTGGAAGGAACGGATGCCAAGACAGATATATACAAGTGCCCTTTAGGATCCAGCAAAACTTTAAAATGTATTATTGTTTTCTTCCTGACAAACAGGCTGGCCTGTCCCTTGCACTGTGTATGAATGAGGCAGCCCATGAATAATGCATGTGAAGCCTGATTATGTAAATCCTCAGGTTTTCAGTACATGACAATGGCTTTTTTTGGGCCCTTCTCTGTCCCATTCTGTGGTCTGGTGTCTCTGCTTTGGGGCCTAGTCTGCCAAGCCCGGGGGGCGGGGGCGGCATTTCGGGGAGGGGTGAGCTCTCCAGAGGGCACATCAAAGGGAAAGTCACAACTCTGTCACTGGCCCAGCTCTCCCTGGCATTGCTTGGTGTGAAAGGAAACTGTCCTCTGCCTGAGGCAGCCCGATGACACATGCAGACTAAGGCCTGTGATGTTTAATTCACAGCAGTGAGCACTGGAAACACCGCATCCAGGCTCCCTCAGAGCAGGACAGCCACTTTTCATTTCTGGGGCTCTAAGCCAGAGAGCCTGCTGTCTGGAAACCTATTGCCTGGAAGGTTCGCAGGATGGAGGGCAGGCTTCTGCAAGGAACTATCTGACCATCACCTCCTGGTTGAGGAGAAGGGCACCCTTCTATGACCTTGGCCTCCTTAGAGCTCATGCAGGCAACAAACACGCACATGCAAATACACACACATGCAAACACACAGCACATACTCACATGTACACAGATACACGCAAGCATGCGTGTACCAATACACAGCCCCAAGTCAGAAAGACTGGAGTACTATTCTGGCTACTCAGAAGAGCAAACCCAAATCTTTATTCTCAGAGAGCTTATTCCTCGGTGTATCCCTGGCACCTGGCAGAACAATGAAAATCACAAGCGCCGCCTTTAAAAACACTCGGGCTGTTCACTCAACTGATTGTGGTCATCATTGCAGGAGGCAGGGAAGTCAGATCATGATGCTGGACACCCTTAAGCTCAGTACAGTGCTGTGTGTCAATTATGTCTCAATAAAACTGGTAGAAAAAAGAGTTATCTGGATAGAAAGAACATGATAAAATACACGAATTATCAAAAGTTAAAAAAATACAGACGAGCTAGACTATGAGTCTCAGAAAGCACTGTTCACAACAGCCAGGACATGGAAGCAGCCTAAATGTCGATGGAGGAGTGGATAAAGAAGTTGTGGTACAAATATACAGTGGAATACTACTCAGCCATAAAAAAGAGTGAAGTAATGCCATTTGCAGCAACATGGATGGACCTAGAGACTATCATACTATGTGAAGTAAGTCAGACAAAGACAAATATCATATTATATCACTTATATGTGGAATCTAAAAAAAATGATACAAATGAGCTTAGTTACAAAACAGAAAGAGACTCACAAACTTTGAAAACAAACTTATGGTTACCAAAGTGGAAATGTGGTGGGGAGGGATAAATTAGGAGTTTGGGTTTAACATATACACACTATTATATATAAAATATATAATCAACAAGGACCTACTGTATAGCACAGGGAACTCTACTCAATATTCTGTAATAACTTATATGGGAAAAGAATCTGAAAAAGAATAGATATATGTATATGTATAACTGAATCACTTTGCTGTACACCTGAAGCTAACACAACTCTGTAAATCAACTATACTCCAATATAAAATAAAAATTAAATTAAAAAAAAGAAAGTTAAAAAAAATAGAGGCAAGCTAGACTGAGTCTCAGAGAGGTTAAGCTAACACATATATATGGAATCTAAAAAAAAAAAAAAAAAAAGAAGGTTCTGATGAACCTAGGGGCAGCCCGGAATAAAGACACAGATGTAGAGAATGGACTTGAGGAAATGGGGAGGGGGAAGGGTAAGCTGTGATGAAGTGAGAGAGTGGCATGGACATATATACACTACCAAATGTAAAATAGATAGCTAGTGGGAAGCAGCTGCATAGCACAGGGAGATCAGCTCAGTGCTTTGCGACCATCTAGAGGGGTGGGAATAGGAGGGTGGGAGGGAGACACAAGAGGGAGGGATGTCAGGATATACGTATGCATATAGCTGATTCACTTTGTTATACAGCAGAAACGAACACAACACTGTAAAGCAATTATACTCCAATAAAGATGTTAAAAAAAAAAGCTGCCTGAAGCCACACAGTAAATGGCAGAACAAGAGTCTAAACCTAAGTCTGCCTAACGCTAAAGCTATTCTGCCACCTTCCTTTGCAATGAGCGAATGCATTCTGTGCTGCCTGGATCCCACTGGGGCCTCAGTTGGCTGTTTCTAAAGGGAGCTGAGGGGCAGCCTCAGAGGCTCTGCTCCGAGCAGGGACCTCTCACCTTCTGCTGCCTGATCGCCCTGGTGACCCTCTTCTCCTGGTGCAGCCGCTCTTCCATGTGCGCCAGGGCCTCCTTCAGCAGCGCCTTTTCTTCGGCCTCTTTGGAGATGTCGTCCTTCAGCTTTGCCACCTGTGACTGGTACATCTGAACCGACACTTTGCTCTGCCTGAGCACACAGGAGAGACAAAGTCTCTTTTCTCCTCAGCTTTCTCACTCACCACCAATGCTCCCGACCTGGGAGATCCTCAGAACACTTCCATATATGCCTGGCTTCGCGGTTTCCTTACAAGTGGGGGGGAAGGCTGAAGATGTGGGGACTAGAGGGCAGAATAAATAGCCCATTGGCTGTGGACGTGCAGCATGAAGGGGGCAACGGTTATGCTACCAGCCCCTCCCAATTTTCCAGAGAGGGTGGGGGAATGGATACCACTGAAAATAGGATGGAATTACGAAAAGCACACACATGGTGAAACATCAGACACATTTATAAAAGGTGCACCTTATTCCTTAACAGTAGGGTACTTTAACTGCTGCTTTCTTGCCCAGAGACTTGGGTCCATCAGGCCCTGAGTCACCATCCCGCCTGCCCCCCTCCACACCCAGGCCTCTGTCCTCTTGTTCTGGTCCCTACGGGTCTGCAGCTGCACCGAGGTTTAGCCTGGAGAATGGAGGCCTGGGCCTTTTGCCGGAGACATGGGCCATATTTGAGCTGTTCAATGTCCTTCTCGTATCGTCTCAAAAGCTCTTCTTTTCTCTGCAGCTGGTTCTTGAGTAGGGTGATCTTATCAAACACCAGGTACAGGTCTCTTTGTCGAAGCTGGTAGACTCTCTCCCTCTCTTTTGGGGAGAGGTGTTTCATGGACACGTGACCTGACATACCTTTGATGTTCATCAAAGTCCCGAGGGTTTTGCTCATGTCCATGTACTACAAGAAAGCATTTCGCAGGTAAGAGGCCTGGCCCAAGACCGCTGGTGGCCCCTTTGAGGAGGCAAACGCCTAATTCTGTTTCATTCATTTTCTGCAGTTGCAGAGAAGAAACACATGCTTTGCAAATGAGTGCATTTGGGGTTTCTAGTACGACTTTCATTTTCCCCCGCATCCATTTACACTATGCCTTTTTGAGAACTGGGGGGAAGTGGGGAGGGGGAATGACAACAGACATAAACATTCATTCTTACTACCCAGTCTTGCAAGGAATTGGGCTCTGCAATTTCCAGCCCATGCTGGGATAGGAGATGGGTCTCGTGGAGCTACTGTAACAACTAAAATGTATGTGGAGTTGATGTTTAAACTACCTGCAGGGCACGCAGGTTTGGACAGGAGGGGACTGATGCTGGGTATACCTACCAGCTTTTCACTAAGATCTAAAGCCTCAGCCACATCCATTTTCCTTAACTTCTCAGAGACCATGATGGACCCTGGGCTGCAAAGGCCATTTTGAGGCTGAAATAAAAAAAAAGAAGAAAAACTCTCTTGGCATTCCATTATGATTTTCTACATCCAGAAGAATAACCCAAAGAATAATGGAAGAACTGGAAAGATACTAAAGAATAATTTGAGAGAGTTAATTTTTTTAACATCTTTATTGGAGTATAATTGCTTTACAATGGTGTGTTAGTTTCTGCTGTATCAAAAAGTGAATCAGCTATAGGTATGCATATATCCCCATATCCCCTGCCTCTTGCGTCTCCCTCCCACCCTCCCTATCCCACCCCTCTAGGTAGACACACAGCACCGACCTGCTCTCCCTGTGCGATGCAGCTGCTTCCCACGAGCTATCTATTTTACCTTTGGTAGCGTGTGTGTGTATATATGTCCATGCCAAGAGAGTTGGTTTTAAATCCAGTCTGACTCTGTGAACTGCTTTCTATATGACTGTGTTCCTACCACTTCAGAGCACGACTGCCTTTGAAATGATGCATCACTTATGCCATTCTTTGGCCACCGTCTCGCCTGTCTTCCCTTTAGGCCAGTGGTTCTCAACCGGGGGTGACTCTGTCCACCCTACCCCCTCCAGGACATTTAGCAATGCCTGGACACATTGGTGGTTGTCATAATTGCTGCTGGCGTCTAGTGGGTAGAGGACAAGGATGCTGCTAAACACCCCACGATGCATAGGGCAGTCTCCCAAACAAAGAGTTACCTGGCTCAAAAAATCAGTACCGCTGATGTTGAGAAGACAAGCTCCAGAAAAATGGGGACCATGCGGCTTTTGCTCACTATCTCCCTCCTTGTGCCCAGCATGGCACCTGGCACCGAGTGGTGCATAGTGGGCATGTTTGTGGAATGAACGAATGAAGGTTAAGTGGAAAATAGCCTCCCTCCTTTTTATTAAAGGAATCTCATTTCTGTGCAGCAGAAACCATACCCTCACAAAATTTGGCCCAACCTTCTCCTAGTTCTGGAACCTGGTGGGTGAGCATCACTTCAGACCCTTTCCAGAGACAATGCAGATAGTGTCTGCAGCTGCATCTCCCTAAGACCCCAACCAGCCAGCTGGCTGCTGGAAGCCCAAATGACTGCATGGAATGGCCACCAGTCTGAATAGGTTACCCGATCTGAACGACTACAAATAACCCTAATAAGCCTCCTTAAAAAATAAATTGGCTTTTAATGCTTGCCATGAGCATCTCTTAGCCCTAGCATTTGTTGGCACTACCCTGAAAACCTCTGAGCTTAAAAACAAAACAACTAAAAAACTATAATGGCCCCCAAAGTGACTGTGATAGATAAGAGTGGACATATTTGTCTATGTATCTATGGAGATGAGAATAAAAGAGGGTATCTGAAGATGACAATAAACCGGGCAGATCTGCTGCAAAAAGAACCTGAGATGCTGCTCAGTGTCTTCAGCTACCCTGAGCTGCATCCTCTGTACCTCTCCAGACGCCCCCTCTTTTCCTGAGGGGAGGGTCACTAAGGAACAGCCTGGGCTACAGGATCCAAGCACACAGTCCCCACCCGGTCTCTGCAGGCTAGCAGACACACCACCAGGGACACACCCCTGGTGTGTCTTCAATCATTATTCTGTGACCTTGGGTGAGGTACTTGACCTCCTGAAGCCTTACTTTTTCTTATCTGTTAAATGGGGACAATAATAGTAACTATGACACAAGGCTGCTACGATGGTTCAATGACATAAGGCATGGAGCCGGCTGAGCTCAACGCCTGGCACACAGTAAGCAGTTCACAGATGTCAGCTGTTCTTCCTCCTGCTCTTTCCTTTAATTACTGCCAACCTTGGAGGATTGAGAGTTGGGAGGTTTCCTGCTCTGTGGTGTCAGTGGTGGGATGAGGGCTTGTTGCCAAGGGGAAGGTCAATCTTGGAAGCAGGACCATCAGGACGTGAGATCCAGCTGAGCTCCCCACCTGGAGACGGTCCCTCTACTCCCAACCTCAGAGAAGGAAGGTTCGATTTTATCAGGAAGACCAACACGTTTCTGAAGACTCACACCTCTAGACGTGTGAGCAAATGTCTAGAAAAATTGTAGGAGAAAATGCTGGTACAGATAGGATGGCTTTATTATGTTTTCCCAAACCTGGTTTAGACCAGCTGCCACAGCAAGCCACGCTGACCTGAGCTGTCCATTGTCATGTGTCAGTCAAACACCCGATCAAACATCCATTTAGGATACAGGGCACCTTCAACCTAAGAATCAAATTACTTCTGAAAATCCTGGAAAACACAAACTATGCTCCCTAAGAAAGGAAGGTTGTCTTGGATAATACTCTTTAAAAACTGTTTGACAATAATAACTATCATCTATTAAAGTGCTCGCTATGAGCTAGGCACTGGGATAAGCACTTTACATAATGATCTCCTTTAATTTTTCCATCATCATTTTACAGCTGGGAAATTGAAGTCCCAGAAAGGTTAGGAGGCTGCCCAAGGTCACAGAGCTTGCAGAGCTGGGATTAGGACACAGGTCTCTGATTCTAGAACTTGTGTCTTCTTAATCATCATGGCTCCCTTTGGCTGCCCTTTATGTGTTCATGTTTTTCAGTTTATAGCAAAAAGCAAATGTTAGGCAAGCTCATGACATACTGTTGTACATTAGCTTGTTGGATATTTTCTGCAGAATATAACATGTGATGTGAAAAGGAGGGCCCAGAGATTGACCTGGCCAGCATCAGTGCAATGCTATATCATGCTGTACATGATGGCAAGCCGCGTTTCTATTCAAACATTGGATTGCTGGTACGGCCAGGCACCGATCAGTCCATACAGGTGCCAGCCCATCAGGGAGGACCTGGCCTCGAACCAATGATGTATACAGTGGTGCCAGGGCACACGGCTCGTGTCTGTCCTCATGCCCACCCTCCCCACGTGTCAGTCAATGCAGAGACAAAGTTTCTTTGGTTACCGTTCCGATCTCTACTCTTGAAAAAGTTGGCAAGTCAGGTTTTACATCCAATATTTTCCGAACATTTTTTTCCATCCCGAGGGTCTTTAAGTTTAGAAATGATCCATCCATGTGGTCCTTGTGATCTATAAAAGAAATAATTTACACTCAAAACAAAGGCTCAGGAAGAAGTTACTGCATGTAAAAGTCACAGCTGCTATTTACTGGACACTTACCACAGGCCAGTACTAATGAGCTCACCATCCTCCCTTGGCAGGTGAGGCATCGAGGCCCAGAGAGGTGAAATGACTTGTCCAAGGCCACACAGCTCATATGAGGCTGCAGCCTCCCAGGGCGGGGGCACTGAGGGGGAACCTTCGGCCACAGGTGTGAGGATGGACTTGAACCCAGGCTTCTGTGTCCTAGCCCAGGGCTCCACCCAGCAGCAAGCTTGGTTTCTTGAAAGCCCTATTCCCTCTAAACAGGGTATTTATCCTGGGAAGTTCCCCAAGGTTGGTCCTTGCACAGCATCCGTCTATGAAAAAGTCCCAGGGGAGGCACCATCATTCATCTGGTGTGATCACTGCTTGGCTGAGGCCCCACTGGGCGTGGGCACGCATGGGTATGCAGAGTTGGAGGGGATGGCGTGTCAGAATGGAAGAGGTGGTTGGGTGAATGATGCCTCCCCCCCAAAGATGTCTGGGTCCTAATCCTTAGAGCCTATGAACATTACCTGACAGGGCAGAAGGACCTTTGCAGATGTGATGAAGGTAAGGATCTTGAGATGCGGGCTTATCCTGGATTAGCTGGGGGGACCCAATATAGGCGCATGGGTTCTTACAAGAAGCAGACACAGGGAGTCTGACTACAGACAGACAGAGACGGTGATGTGACAGAAGCAGAGAGTTGAAGGTGCTCCTCTGCCGTGATCCAAGGAAAGCGGGGAATTTTTATTTCCTCGCCTTTTCCAGTCTAGAGACTAGAAAAGGCAAGGAAACGGATTCTTTCCTAGAGCCTCCAGAAGGAACCAGCCCCTTGCCTTTACCTTAGCGAAACTGATTTTGGACCTTTGGCCTCCAGAACTGTAAAAGAATAAATATGAGTTGTGTTAAGCCCCTAAGTTTGTGGTAATTTGTTAGAACAGCCATAGGAAACTAATATGGGGGGTGAAGGCAGGAGGTAGGATGAGAGGTGGGGAAATGCAGTGCATGTTCTGGAAGAGCTTAATTGGGTTAGAGCAGATGATGGGGGAGGGGAGGAGTAGAGGGAAGAGTTGGGATGGAAAGCTGAGTTCAGTTTGTGGCCAGCCTAGAACAGTAGCCTAAAGAGTATAAACTTGATTTAAACATCACTGAAATGTCACGAGTGTGACCTGTGTGCCCGGCCCTCTGCCAAGCAATCAACGCATCACCCCACTGTATTGTCCCGCCATCGCCTCCTTTTACACATGAGGCGGTCGGGCTCTGAGACCTGTGGCTGCTGGACGCCACACAGCTGGCAAATGGCTGAGCCAGGGCTTGGGATCACAGTGGTGTGACTCCAGGGTCTGAGTCACTGCTATTTCAGCTTCTGATGGAGCAGTGAGTTGGCTTAATGAAGGGTGATTTTTTTTTTCAGAAAAATAACCGGGATGTATCAGAGACGAAGGAGCCAGCAGCATTTCTCAGCTGCAGCATCTCGACGTGTTGGGCGGGACAGTCCTCGTCGTGGGAGCCGTCCTGGGCACCGTAGGACGTTTAGCAGCATCCCTGGCCTCCACCTACTGGCTGCCAGGAGCATCACCCACCCAAGCTGTAATTATGAAAGATGAGAGGGTTTCAAGAAAGCAAACCGAGAGGGTTGGGTAGGCCAGAGAGAACATGGCGGGGGGAGCAAGCTGGGGCTTCAGTGCAGGGGGGCCACGTCAGTTGCCAAAGAGGCAAAGACAATGTGGGAAGTTGGTGGTGAGCACACAGGGTGTAATGCACTTCAAGGTCTTAGTGGGACAGCAGTACAAGCAGTAGAAAAGGAGCTAAAGAAGCAGTGGTCCCAGTGAAGATGCACCAGCTTGAAGTGCATGTTTGATGACGAGGGAGAAAGATGGAGTGGGAGGCTGTATACGCTGAAGAAGGAGGTCGTGATTCAGGAGCTTGTGCACAAGGTGGTCTGGGAGGGAGAGAGAAGGGGAGACTCAGGGAGGGAAGAGCTGCATTTGGAAAGAGAACGTAGTGAGGGAAGATGGAGGGAAAGGAGGAAAGGTGGGTGTGGAGAGAGACAGGAGGGGAGCTGAATAGGCTCGTGCCTGGGCCCTTGACCTCTGACAATGCCACTTGCTGAGAATTTCCAGCTTGGAAGAGTGAGAATAATAATATTATAATAATAGCTATTCAGTATTAACCACTTGCCGTGTGCCAGGCACCATGCCAGAAGTTTACCACGTGATATTTTCTGATCATTACAAACAGCCCAGCAAGGAAATGTGTTTGCATTTATAGGTGAGACACAGACGCCCAGCAAGGTTCAGCTATGGAGCTGGTAAGCAGTAGGATCAGAATTCAGACCTAGGTCTCTCATTCTCTTTTTAGAGAGACTAGAGGCTGGAGAGTGAAGGGCTGGGCTGGCTGATGTGAAGGATGCGTGAGGAGAGGGGCACTGGGTGGATCCCGAGATGGCAGAGAAGGGTGATGCAGACTTGGGCTGTTGGAAAGAGGGATTTTCTTCTCTGGGAGAAGCAGCAATTCTTGATTATAGTTCTGGTTACAAAATTTACACATGCCTGTTACACAAATCCAAACAGGGCAGAAACCCATAAAGTGGAAAGTGTCCCCCCGCTGTATCCTCAGTGGCCGGCACACAGTAGGGCTGCAATAAATAGTTGTTGAACGACTGAGGGAAAGTCAAGGCTCACACAGTCTTATCATGCTGGGATAATACTCTCAACACTTTTATGTCTTTTCCTCCAGATTTCTCCTGTGGTTGGATATTGGCATTTGAAAAAAAAAAAAAAAAGAAAAAAAAGGGGAGAACACTGTGCATATTGTATTACAACTTTCTTTTTTTTCACATAAAAATACTGCATATCTTGGATATCTGAGAAAGAGCGATTTTCTATGTATGCAGGGAATCCTTTTATTTGCAACAAAGTCTTGCAGAAATAGACACAATCAACTGAGCTTGCAAAGATAAATGTAAAAAGTCCTTTCTTTCCCTTATCAAAAGAAGCTGAGAAACCAGGCAGGAGGAGAGGGGAGCTGACTTTTAATGTCCTCCTTAGATGTTTCCTGTCTTCCAGTGGGACCACACAGTAATCCTTCACCAATTAGACTTTTTTTTTTTAGGTCGCAGCTTTTTTATTTTTTAATTGAGATATAGTCAATGTAAAATATTGTATGTTTCAGGTGTACAGCATAGTGATTCACAATTTTTAAAGGTTATATTCCATTTATAGTTATTATAAAATATTGGCTATGGGCTTCCCTGGTGGCACAGTGGTTGAGAGTCTGCCTGCTAATGCAGGGGACACGGGTTCGGGCCCTGGTCTGGGAGGATCCCACATGCCGCGGAGCGACTAGGACCGTGAGCCGCAACTACTGAGCCTGCGCGTCTGGAGCCTGTGTTCCGCAACGAGAGAGGCCGCGATAGTGAGAGGCCAGCACACCACAATGAGGAGTGGCCCCCGCTTGCCACAACTAGAGAAAGCCCTCGCAGAGAAACGAAGACCCAAGACAGCCAAAAAAATAAATAAATAAACAAATGTGGGGTTTAAAAAAAAAAAAAAGAAAAGAATTTAAAAAAATTAGGAAAAAGTGAAATTAAAAAAAATATATTGGCTATATTCCCTGTGCTGTAAAATATATCATTGTAGCTTATTTATTTTATACATAGTAGTTTGTACCTCTTTTTTTTAAATTGGAGTATAGCTGCTTTACGATGTTGTGTTAGTTTCAACTGTACAGCAACGTGAATCAGCTCTATGTATTCATATAGCCCCTCTTTTTTGAATTTCCTTCCCATTCTGGTCACAAAAGGATGGAACGCTTCATGAATTTCCGTGTCATCCTTGCACAGGGGCCATGCTAATCTTCTCTGTATTGTTCCAATTTTAGTATATGTGCTGCTGAAGTGAGCACGGTAGTTTGTTCCTCTTATTTCCCTACCTCTAACTTGTCCCTCCCCCTTTCCCGCTCCCCACTGGTAACCACTAGTTTGTTTTCTATATCTGTGAGTCTATTTCTTTTTTTCTTATATTCACTAGTTTTATTTTTTAGATTCCACATAAAAGTCATATCATACAGTATTTGTCTTTCTGTGTCTGACTTATTTCACTAAGCATAGTACCCTCCAAGTCCATCCATGTTGCTGCAAATGGCAAAATTGCATTCTTTTTTATGGCTGTGTAGTATTCCACTGCATATATAGATATAGATATAGATATAGATATAGATATAGATATACATATACATATACATATACATATACATATACATATAGATATATCACATCTATTTTTGGGGGGTGGCCACACCATGCAGCTTGTGGGATCTTAGTTCCCCAACCAGGGACTGAACCTGGGCCGTAGCAGTGAAAGCGTCAACTCCTATCCACTGGACCGCCAGGGAATTCCCTACTGCATCTTCTTTATCCACTCATCTGTGGATGGGCACTTAGGTTGCTTTCATGTCTTGGCTATTGTAACTAATGCTGCTATGAACATTGGGGTGCATGTATCTTTTTGAATTAGTGTTTTCCATTTTAGGGGAATAAATACCCAGGAGTGGAATTGCTGGATCATGTGGTAGTTCTATTTTTAGTGTTTTGAGAAACCTTCAAACTGTTTTCCGTAGTGGCCACACCAATTTACATTTCCACCAACAGTGTACAAGGGTTCCCTTTTCTCCATATCCTCGCCAACAGTTGTTATTTGTGTTCTTTTTGGTGACGGCCATTCTGACAGGTGTTAGGTGATATCTTAACCAATCAGATCTTTAGTAGTGACCCCAATCTCCTGGGCTGCTCATGACATGATACAACAATAGTTACTCAACCTGGATTTCCCTGAGGGATTTATTCCAGGATTTTACAGACCTAGCTCGTTACGTGCGTTTTCTCCCTTAGGACAATATTTTAAAAGGCAGGTAGTATGGTGGTTCAGAGCAGGGGCTTTGAGGTCAGAGGGACCTGGATGGAGTCCCAGCTTTACCACTCGGCAGCTAGGAAATGCAGCCCATTGTCAAGAGCCGAGGAAGAAGGCCTGGGAAGAGAACTGAGTGCTCACGGCTAAGAAAATCTGACTAGCTGTCAAATAGAGATGCGGCAGGGGTCACAGGTAAAGGCACCTCGGCGTGAGTAAATCACGCTGCCCTGCCTGTGTGCATACCCATCTGCTTGCCATCCACATTTAGTTCACATTAAATCAACAAGTATTCAAGGCTGATGCGGATGGCAGCTACCGTTTCCGAAGGCTTATGTGTGACCCCATGATTTGGGTACCACGTCGTTTAATCCTCACAACTACCTGGTGAGATCTTAACCCCATTTTATAACCAAGTAAACAGAGGCACACAGAAGTCGAGACCTGCTCACACAATGAGTAAGCGCACACTTGAGAGTCACACCTTAGCAGCTGGTCTCCAAAGCCTGAACTCAGAATTATTCCCTCTAATGCAAATGGGGCTTTGCTGGGGCGAGGCCCGCGGCGCGCATCAGACACCCTTCAGTCCAGGGAATGAAACTCTCAGGTTTGTCTCTGTTCAAGTTAACGACAGAACCTGTCCTCTAGGAACTGGGCATGTACCTGGTACCCCTCTGGATCTTCGGAGGGCATGTGGGGTCACAGAAAAAACACAAGTGCCAGGATCACAACGACCTCAGTTTGAGTCCTGACCCTACCATGCACCAGCTGTGTGACTTTGAGCAAGTTCCTTAATGTTATTGATACTCAGTTTCCTTACTTGCAAAATAAAGACGACAATAGTACCTGGCTCATTGGGCTGTTGGAAGATGAAAGTACATAGTACATGTAAAACAACTAACACAGTGACAAGTACCCAGGAGGAATTAAACAAACCATCGTTCCTACCCTCCTCTTAGGAACTGTGAACACACAAGGCTCTTAGGACTGCTTGCGTATGGTGATGAGTGACTCGGTGATCCCGTGCTGGCCTCAGTAATGGGAAGTACCTTGAATCACTTATCATGGTGGACTAACACATAAAAAGTTTTTGAGCCAGCTTCTTTTTTTTTTTTTTTTTTTTTAGTGGTACGTGGGCCTCTCACTGTTGTGGCCTCTCCTGTTGCGGAGCACAGGCTCCGGATGCACAGGTTCAGCGGCCATGGCTCACGGGCCCAGCTGCTCCGCGGCATGTGGGATCTTCCCGGACCGGGGCACGAACCCGTGTCCCCTGCATCGGCAGGCGGACTCTCAACCACTGTGCCACCAGGGAAGCCCCTGATGGCTTAATTTCGCAACCCATGTTTCTTTACGGGAATGTAAGACTAGATTTAGAGACAGAGGCTTCAGTGACTCCTGAAGCCTGGGGAGGGGACAGTGCACACATTGCTTGGCCCCGCTATTACTAGGATAGAGATCATGGTCTTTCCTTGTTTTAGTTCTGATTTTGAAGAACAGCTAGAACTGTGGGCCACATCTCTCTTGGTTTCACGCACACTCAGACTCTGCCGTGATTACAACGACAGTAATACAGGGGTTGGGGAGGGGCTGGGTTGCCGGGAGCAATGCAGCGCCCCCTGTTCTCTACGCTATCGGGGAGGGGCAGGCACTTACAGAAAAGTTCATCTGGATTTTGCCTCTTTTTTTTTTCTTAAACCCCACATTTGTTTATTTATTTATTTTTTTGGCTGTCTTGGGTCTTCGTTTCTGTGAGAGGGCTTTCTCTAGTTGCGACAAGCAGGGGCCACTCTTCATCCCGGTGCGCGGGCCTCTCACTATCGCGGCCTCTCGTTGCGGAGCACAGGCTGCAGACGCGCAGGCTCAGTAGTTGTGGCTCACGGGCCTAGCTGCTCCGCGGCATGTGGGATCCTCCCAGACCAGGGCTCGAACCCGTGTCCCCTGCATTAGCAGGCAGACTCCCAACCACTCTGCCACCAGGGAAGCCTTGCCTTTCTTTTTAAACACGTTTAAAAGAAATTCACACCACCTTCTGGATTACCTTAGACATATCCTGGCTGGGGTTGCTTAATCACCAGAGTTGAAAATCACTCCTCTATTCTCATTCATTATTGTAAGAATGTCAAATTTGCGCAGCCTCTCTGGAGAGCGCTTTGGCAAGTAGTATCAAGGATAAATGTTGGAGTTTCCCAGGTGTGGCCCTGGGCTCTCCCTTCTCATTCAATACTTTCTTCCTAGTGATACCATTCACACGTATGGCTTTAATCACCATCCATCCATCCACCCGTCCATCCATCCCATCTGACTAAGCACCCGCTATGTGGCACATGTTCTTCTGGGTTCCGGGGCCACATCACTGATACGGTTGGATATCCAGGGTGACAGCTGCGTCCTTGGCACCTCACTTTGGATGTCTACAGGCACCTCACACTCATCTTCCCTCTCAAACCTGGTCCTCCTGTGGCATTCTTTACTCTGGATTTTAGTGAAGGAACCACATCTGTACTTTTAACACAAGCCAGAAACCTGGAGACCTGTAGTCCCCTTTCTCTCCATCACTTCCCTTCTAGCCATATCTAACTCCATCACTGAGGCCTGTTGATTCATCTCTTAAATGCCCCTGGAATCTTCTCTCTTGCTCCGTCCCCTCCATTGCCACAGTGAGGGCCACCATCGTGTCTTGTGACAGCCTCCTAACTGCTCTCCCGGGGTTCTGTGCTGGCCACCTTCCTGTACATTTTCCACTCGTGGCCAAGATGACTGTCTCCAAATGCAAGCCTGTTCCATCAGTTCCTTACTTAAAACCTTTCGTGGGCTTCTCTCTGCTCTCAGGTTAAAGCAGAGCTTCTTACCAGTGCTCTGCAAGCCCCCGGCCACACCATGATACAGCCCCTGTGGACCTCCTTCACCAGTCCCTGCCCTCCGCCTCCATTTCTTTTAGTCCCGTGAGTTTTCCATGCTTCCTGCGATCCCACCACGCTGCTCCCTCCACCCAGAATGCCCTCCCCTCCCCTCTTTGGCAAATAACTCCTATGCACCCTGCAGGTGCCCTGCCGTCCCTGACCAGGTCAGAGCCCTGCACTTCTCCTTCAAAGCAACTGTCATGATTAAAGTTTTACATGTGAGTGATTTTTCAGTTAATGCCCCACCCCTATTCCTCCCTGAGACCCTAAGATCTACAAGCGCAGGGAGAGTGCCTGTTAGTTCCCCAATATTTTATTATGAAAGATTTCAAATGTACAGTGAAGAGGGAGGAATTTTACAGCCAACATCCATATACCCCATAACCTGAATTCTACCTGTTTCTGACCCCATTATATTTCCAACCTGCACTGTGCCTGGTATCTAGGAGGCCTGCGATAAATCTTTGTTGAATGAAAGTGGTTCATATCCTTCCACATCTAGGATGATAAAGATAAGATGAACAGGTATGTGTGAATAATATTTATGTCAGCCTCATCTATTAAGTGTGAAAAACTGGAAGCAACTTAAATGCCCATTATAGAGGACTGGCTAAATAAATTACGGTACACCCTTCAGAATGGGGTTCCTTGCCATCAGTGACAGCGATGATGTAGATCTGTGTGTATTGACATGGAAGGGTGCTCCAGATGTACTGTTAGGAATGAAACTAAAGGAAATTGGGTATAATATGACATTATTCTTTTGTAAAGTTAAAAAATCAATACACGTGGATAGGTAGTGCCTATTTTATGCCAGGTACTATTTTAAGTACTTTACATGTATCAGTGCATTTTAATCCTCACAAAAATCCTAAGGGGTGAGTATTCCCTATTATCCCCATTTTACAGGTAAAGAAACAGGCACAGAGAGGGGAAGTAACTTGCCTAGAATCACACAGCTCTTTCCATGGGAAAATGCCCTGGAAGTTCCACACAAAATATGATCGTAGTGACGATACCAAACGCTAGCGAGGATGTGAAGCAACAGGAACTCTCATTCATTGTTGGCGGGAACGCAAAACAGCCACTTTGGAAAAGAGTTTTGTGGTTTTCTTAAAAACTAAACGTACTCTACGGACTTCCCTGGTGGCCTAGTGGTTAAGAATCCGCCTGCCAATGCAAGGGACACAGGTTCAAGCCCTGGTCTGGGAAGATCCCACATGCCACGGAGCAACTAAGCCTGTGTGCCACAACTACTGAGCCTGTGCTCTAGAGCCCGTGAGCCACAACTACTGAGACCGTGTGCCACAACTACTGAAGCCTGCGCACCTAGAGCCCACGCAACGCAACAAGAGAAGCCACTGCAATGAGAAGCCCGTGCACCACAAGGAAGAGTAGCCCCCGCTTGCGGCAACTAGAGAAAGCCCGTGCGCAGCAATGAAGACCCAATGCAGCCAAAAATAAATAAAATAAAATAAATTAATTAAAAAAAAAACTTAAATGTACTCTAACCACACGATTCAGCAACCGCGCCCTTGGTATTTACTCAAAGAAGTTGAAAACATGTCCACACAAAACCCTGCATGTGGACGTTTATGGCAGCTTTATTCATAACTGCCAAAACTTGGAAGCCACCAGGATGTCCTTCAGTAGGTGAATGGATAATGGAATATTATTGGGCACTTAAAAAGAAAAAAAGAGCTATCAAGCCATGAAAAGACTTGGAGGAAACGAAAATGCATATTACTAAATAAAAAAAACTAATCTGAAAAGTTGTATGATTCCAACTACATGATATCCTGGAAAAGGCAAAAACTATGGCGACGGTAAAAAGATCTGTGGTTGCCAGGGGCTGCGGGGGGGCTGGGAGGGAGCACAGAGGATTTTCAGGGCAGTGAAACTATTCTTTTTTTTGGGGGGGATAGGTTCTTTTATTTGGAATAAAAATGTCCAGTTTTGAAAAGAAAAGACGTTATCTTAAAAACTTAAGTCCTCAAACCACAGGTTTCCCCATGACGAGTTGAATTCCTGAACACTGCAGAGGGATTACTGGAGATGTTGATTACTTAAGGCACTAATAGGAAGGCACTGAAGAACAGCAGGGCCAGGCTTCAATCAGACAAACATGCGCTGCCATGGAGGAATTGCATAGGCTGGCTCTGAAGTTGGCTTCTCCTTTGCTTCTTTTTATTTTGTTAAACTTGTAGCTTTACTTTCCTCAGTTTCTAGAATATCAGTTTCTAGATATTTGGGTTTATGGGTTATCATCATTTTGCTTTATTACCACGTCCCTGATCTGTAACTTCACCCACCCCACTTCCCCTCTATGGACTCCACAGGTGGCTTTTAATGAATTCTGCGTACTTTCTGTTACTGTGTAGTTACAGAGTGACCTGAGAAGTGAAACTCATAAATCGAGTTGACCTAATACCAGGGCTTTGTGCACAGAATCCACCAATCTGCTCAGAGATGGCCTGATCTGAACCACATCCCCCGCCGTGCTCCCTGGCTTCTGCTTAGGGCAGTAGATTTGGGATCAAAAGCACCTTCAGGACTGGACCATCTTCCCGGTGGAGCACTGTGATTTACAGGGCCTCTGGGTCCTCCCCGGGGTGGGCCTCATTATTGGTGGACCTGCTGGTCTCAGGACTTAATGAAGCTCAGGTTGTTGATGTCTCATCGCAGAAAGAATTCAGTGAGAGACAAAGTGGTAGGTAAGACGTGGACTTATTTAGAGAGAAACACACTCCACAGACAGAGCGTGGGCCATCTCAGAAGGCGAGAAAGGCCAGGGCAGGGAAACGATTCTGTATGATATTATAATGGTGGATACATGTCATCACACATTTGTCCAAGTCCAAACCCATAGGATGTACAACACCAAGAGTGACCCCTACACAGCACTGTAAATCAACTACACTCCAATAAAATTAAAATGAAAAAGAGTGAACCCTAATATAAACCATGGACTTTGGGTGATTAGGACGTGTCAATGTAGGTTCATCAGTCCTGACAACTGTACCTCTCTGGTGCTGATGCTGATAAATGGGGGAGGCTGTGTATGAGTGGGGACAGGGGGTACCTGGGAAATCTCTGTATCATCCTCTCAATTTTGCCATGAACATAAAACTGCTCTAAAAAACGTCTCTACTCTATATATGTATATATATGGTTACTTCTGAGAGAGAAGATTTAGCATAATTTCGATTTTTCCTTTTGCCACTGTCACGTCTCATTTTTCTCCAGTAATCACGTCTCACTTGTGTACTTTTTTCCAGGAACACTGCTTCTCAAGTGGTGAAGCAAAGTGAAGTCTGGAGAAGGGAACACTTGGCCACATACCTAAGAAGCCTCCCTCAATAGATGTCCCATCGTGATCAGATTCAACGCAATATTTCAGTCATGTAACTATGTGAGAAAAGAGTTTCAATCACCTTTGTCGGAGCTGGAGAACTGGATCCCCACCTCGTGGAGGAGATGCTCCGTTTCCTCCAGCCAGGACAGTGACAGGCGCAAGATGTCCAGTGCCACCTTCTGGAGCCCTGAGACAGGTGGGCTCACCTGCAGGTGCTGTAGGTGGTCGACCTCCTTCTTCAGCTCATTGCTAGAGCAAGACATTGTCATGCACGCCTGGAAAGAGATGAGGTCGTGAGGAGCCCGGGCACCATCGCCAGAAATACCACCTGACGGTTGTGACCCACACAGAGCAGTGTTCTTGACGGGCCCGTGAAGCAGGCAGAGCCGTATGTTGGCCGCCCTGTGACGGCCCAGTTTTACTTCCCTTTTTCGGGGGGCGGAAGGAAGGAGGCAGCTTTTATTTCACGTGCACTCTAACTGGGACTCTGGATGGACAAATAGACCCTTTGTTTAGGTATAGGCAATTCCAAAGCCAAATTGCCAAGGACGATTTGGCTGAAAGGAGAAGCAAATTTGGTTACAGAATTCCTGCTGAGATCAACACACAAGCTGGTCATAAAGTGCGGTTTCCTGATTTGAAAGAGTGCTGACAAGCCAACATTTGCCCAGACTCCCCAAATAGTAGCTGCATATTTCCAGAGAAAGCAGAAGCAGCTGCCTGATGTGATAAGCTGGATCCCTGCGTGGGGGCCATGAAGTGGGGGCTCTGCCAGACCCTCTGGTCCAATAAGGGTAAGAGCAGCCTTCCACTGCTGGGACAGAAAAGAAAACTGCAAATAAAGAGCAGAAGGTTTCTTTGGTTTCTCTGGAAATAACACGGGGCTGTTTTTTTTCCCCCGGGGTCTGGGGCCTCCCAAAGGCAGCACTTGGAGTGTGTCGGGCAGCTTCTCCTTGGCCACACCAAGTTCACCTGGGAGGCATTTCTGGAGGTCCTTTGTTTTCTGATCTCAAACAGATTTCTCCAACAAGAGAAAAGGTGGACTAAAAGCAGAGCTGGACAATTTCCTGAACAAGGAGCACAAAAATGAGACACAGGGGACATTTGAGGAATGGAGAAGGGGGCACCTGGCAACTGTCTAAGGATGTCTTCAGCTTCTTGATGTTCTGGGTGATTTCCTCCTCTTTGCAGCTGCTGAGCTGGGTCTCCTTCTGCAGGGTCCACTTTTGCTGCCAAACGTTGCTATTGTCCTCTGTGACCCTGCTGCTCTTTTCTGGTAACTGGTGAGAAAAAGAAAAAAAAAAGATTTAAAATGCAGGGTGGGGCTTCCCTGGTGGCGCGGTGGTTGGGAGTCTGCCTGCCGATGCAGGGGATGCGGGTTCAAGCCCTGGTCTGGGAAGATCCCACATGCCGCGGAGCAACTGGGCCTGTGAGCCACAACTACTGAGCCTGCGCGTCTGGAGCCTGTGCTCCGCAACAAGAGAGGCCGCGATAGTGAGAGGCCCGCGCACAGCGATGAAGGGTGGCCCCTGCTCGCCGCAACTGGAGAAAGCCCTCGCACAGAAACGAAGACCCAACCCAGCAAAAATTAATTAATTAATTAATTAAAATGCAGGGTGGCTCTGGGGGGAGGGGACCTGGAGGGCTTCAGCTTAAGCTCGGAGGAGGGAGGTCCTGGCGTGTTTTGGGGTTGGCTCTGGAGCGTGGATATTGGCTCTGTCACCGGGGCATGTTTCCCAGGATCAGAGATGGTGTTTTAAGAGCCAAAGGCCTGTCATGTGGCCACGAGTGTGTTCTAGATTCTTCTGCATTCTGGGAGGGATTCATCACGCTGAGCCTGATGCTGTGGGCTCCTAAAAAGGAGGTCGTCCGAGAGAAGCCCGTGGTGTGATCTTGTGACCCGCGCGCTGACACCCAGGATTGGAGAGAATAAACGGAAGGATAATAAGGCATCGTTACAGCCAGAGGCCCACCCTCACTGCCATCTGCCACTTCAGGAGGAACGAGCGAGCGAGGACGCACCGTCCATGCTGAGGCCGCCCCTTTCCTCGCGGGGCTAACGGAGGTTCACCGTGCGGGTCTGCCGACCAGACACAGCCCTGGGTGGTTTAATTTGATTTTCACAGAAACACTGCAAGGGAGTTTAACTGGCTTTTACTTGAAAAGCCAGGAAATCCCAGAAAATCAAAACAAATCTTTATGGTGTAGCAACAGTGTGAAAATTATGTGCCACCAACAAAAAACAGGAACATATGCTCCCAGTGTCTGGAGCCCCGGGTCCCTGAAGGAGAAAGTGGGGAAGAGAGACGAGCCTGCTGATTGGAGACGGGTTTGTCCTGGACCGGTTTCACGCGTCCGCAGGTGGCCTTGAGGACCTGACCTCTGAAGAGCTCCAGCTGCAGCACAAAGAAAGGGAAGGGGATGAGGTGAGGGGCGCAGCTGCAGCGGCACGGCTGGGGGAGGCGCCTCCGTCGCTGGGTCTGGGAGAAATCGGTGAGAAGGCTCTGCACGCCTTCAGTGGTCATTATGGGTAATTAACACCTTCACCTCTCACCGGAAGGGGCAGTGCCCACACAAGAGAGGGGGACAGCAGGTTTTAATGACTTTTCAGGTGTGCCCGCCTAACCTAGCCGACGCACACGGTCAGCACACACACGTCTCGGGCTCTCGGAAGAGCCACTTGCTGCCAATTATCCAGTGGGAAGTCCAGGGCCGGGAGCGCTCTTCCGTAATTGCTACGTTGGCACCAGGCTGTGAGATAAACATTGAGGCTGTCAGCCCGGGTAACTCGTGTCATCAGCAAGGGCGCCTGGGGAGAGAAGGAGGAGCTGCCTGCTGCCGTTTTGTGCCTTAGACCTTGTGTCCTGAAGACGACGTCTCCTGTACTCCTCTCCAGGTCCCCGGAGCCTGGTGCAGCGCCTGGCACACAGCAGGCACTCAATAAACGTTCATCGAATGCTTAGAACAGAAACACCTGTCAAGTCAGATGTTCAAAGTCCTCTCCTTCAGTTCAGCCAGTTTTTACTGAGTGCCTCCCTGATGCTGGTGTCTTCATATTACGGATGATGAAACAACGCAGTTAAATTAAGTCAGGGCTTCTAGAATGACGAGTTCAAGATGCCCCAGGCTCATGAGACTTGAACGGCAAAGAAGCCCAAGTTTCTCTGGAAATTTCCCAACGTGATGGCCCTTGGCCTGGGTTTTTGGCTCACTGGCAAAATGTGGTCATGAAAGGCTCTAAAACAGAGCCCTGAAGGACCACAAGGGCCACACAATCAATGAGAACGTGAACAGGTCCTAAGACACAGGAGTCTGCTGCACACCAGGGAGCTCTGGGAAGCCAAGTAGAGGAATTGTGACTCTCCTAAGGACACCTCTGCAGTCATCCTGCCAGAAGCCAGCTGGGTGATTGGAGGGACTCTGGGTCGTCTGCTGGTTTCATGGCCAAGGGAGGGTCCTAGGTCGCCCGAGGAAGAGGTTATGCAGAGGGCCCTGTGGGCAATGGCCCGTGTTATCACCAGAGGCGCCCTACAGGACTGCTTGGTGGGGGGTGGGGGTGGGGAGGGACAGGTCCTGCTGGATGGTGGGCTGAGTCCTGTGGTCACTGGCCTGGGGAAGGGCAGGACCTCAGGCCGGGAGCGGGCTGTGGAGACAAGGGGGTGAAGCAGCAAGGCCCAGGCAGCGCAGAGAAGCCTTGTTCGTCCTTTCTCTCTCGAGTCTAGACCTGGAGGAATCTCAGTGTCTCTGAGGGTCTTCCTGGATGACCCCTGGCCAGAGCCATGACCAGGCGCTCGGCAAGTGGCGCAGATCATGCCCTCAAGGCGGGTGTTCGCCGTGGGTGCAGAGTGCCAGCAAGGTGAGGGGTAGCCCAGGTGCACGGAGGGAAGCCCAGGCTGGCGGGCTCTCTGCCTTGCTAAGGGGTCGGCACCCTGCAGGAGAAAGGACACCGGGGGTGATGGTGTGGAAGTTGGTTGAAGAGGCTTTCAAACCTGCCTGAGGGTCAGCATCATCATTTAACTTGTGGGTGCCTCTGAAGTTCAGCGCGTGGGACAAATTCCGGTCACACTGATGGTTCAGGCTTGGATGCTACCAAACTCAAGGGCTTTGGGAGCTGGGCTGGGTGGGACGGAGGGCTCCTTTAAGGATCGTGGTTCTTAACCTTTTTTGGTGGTTTACAAATCCTTCTGAGCATCCAGTGAGTGACGAGGTGGACTCACTCTCCCAGAAAAAGAAAAGCACAAACACATACACGCAAAACGTTCTTGGTCCCCCTGGAGCCGTGGCTGCCAGGAGAGGATGCCTTGTGGAGGGGCCCAAGATGGGCTGCCCTCGGTGGGCTGTGTTCTGGAGGGCCAGTGCCCCGTCTTGGGTTCTCGTTTGCTCTCCCTTAGCCTTTGGTGAAGGCTCGTTTGCATGTTCTGGCCCTCATGTCTGTGCCACGTGTCAGAGGAAGGGCCACTGGGCCATCTTGGGTCAGAGCCCTGGGAAATGGCCCTCTCCCCACCCTGCCCACCTCCACCTGGCATAAGCTGTGGTATTCTGGGTTTTACTTTATTAAGAAAAGTGGCAGGACTTCCCTGGCGCTCCAGTGGTTAAGACTCCATGCAGCCACTGCAGGGGGCACGGGTTCCATCCCTGGTCGGGGAACTAAAATCCTGCAAGCCACGCGGTTCGGCCAAACAAAACAAACAAACAAACAAACAGAAATGTGGCAATTCCCTGGGGACACTGACTGTAGCATCTCTTTGGGGGCCCAGAGGAAGAAAGATCGCTCTAAATGTCAGGACAAAAAATGTGAAGGAGAAAGTGCTAGAAACACCACTGAGGTCAAGAGCTCAAACCCTTCCCAAGAGGGAACTGCACAGCTGGTTCACTGGGGTGGGCCTTGAGCTGGGACTGGCTGCTTGGTCAGGGTCTCAGGCAACAGCAAACACTGGAGTGGGCAGCTTCCCAGAAGGAAAAGCCTCTTTAGTGAAATCCACGGGGACGCGGAAGCCGCACAAAGCCCTGCCCCTGAGATAAGCGGGTGAACTAAGGCAGGCCGTCTTCCTCCTCATTCATCCCTGCCGGCCGCTTGGGTGTGGGATTCCGTGGAGAGCACGGGCCCGTGAAGGGGCTCTGCAGCACACCTACCTGACCTACTGCCCTTTCCAAATTGGCTTTAATGAGGTTTTCTCTGTTCCTCATTTCTTTCAGCTGAAGCAATTTCCTTCTGGAATCCTCCCGAAGCTTCTCTTCCACCTGAAAGGATGATCAAAGCGTGGGCTTGCTGCTAATGTGATCATCATGCCCTCTGGGGAAACTCTTCTGGGGGGGCTAATGGCAGTGGGGGAGTCCCTGAGGGGTAGGGACAGCTGCAGCCCAGCAGCAGGGGTCACAGGCATGCACAGGGTGGAGGCAAACTCACAGGGAGTTGCCCCCTACGGGAAAGGGCCGAGCTCTGCACCCGGGGCTCAACTATGTTCTACCGCACACTCCCATCCCAGCTTGGTCCCTAACCAGCCGTACGACACTCGGAAAGTTACTTCACTGCTCCGTGACTCAGTGTCCTCATCTGTCAAATGGGGATGATGATACTAGTATCACTGCATAGAGTTATTGTGGGGATTCGATGTTTGGAATAGTGCTTAAGGGCTCTGTGAGAGTGTTAAGTACTGTTGTAACCTATGAAAGGTGGACGGGAATGTCCGCCGTACAGTCTCGTTCTAATAACTCGTGATGGGTACTTGGAAATGTTATGATTGGGTTTATTATCATAACTGTTTGTCGTTACCACTTTGAGCACACTCACTGGTGGTAACCTCTCTGGAGGCTTGCCAAAGCAATGTCTATTAAGAACTGCAGCCTGCAAAGGAAGGCGTTTAAAGTGGAGAAGCTTGCCTACTTTTCCCCCCTTGCTTGGGTAACAGTCAACGCACGGTAAGCTTGGGAGTGCTCCACGCTACCCTTGGCTGGCCAGTGTAGGCCTCGCAGCTGCTCAATTCTTGGATGCACCTGCTGAGCCCTGGGCCCTGGCACTAACAGGAAATGAGGCAAACACTCGTAAATAAATGGAAAGTTTTTGTGCTGAAACAAATTCACAGGCTGTGTTTTTAGGGATCTGAAGAGGGGGATCACAGGGATGTAATAAAAGACCCAGAAAAGCCCTTAAGAGCTTTCTTCTGAGTAGTGTGGCCCAGTGGAAGAGCCTCTACCCAGCTCCGTTACCTTGGAAAAGTCATCTAAGCTCTCTGGGCCTTAGTTTTCTCCCAGGTCTAAACATGCTCTGACTTCTATTTCAGCAGCCTGTTTCATATGCTGCAAAAGCCAAGTCCAGCCTTGGACTCTGCCCCTGTTTGTGTTCTGCATGAACAGCCCCCGTTCCTGTCCCCAAGCCTCAGAGTCACCTTCAGCAGCCGCCCTGCTCCCTCTCTCACACTCGGGGGTCTCACGCCTGTCCTCCAACCCCTCTCAAATGCAAGCTGGACTGTGACAACTGGCCTCCTCGCCTCAAGTTTAGTTTCTTCCAGTGCAATCTTAACGGTACTGTGAGAGTTACCCTGCTATAAGGCAGCTCTGTCCACCAGAACTTTCTGCAACGGTACAGGTACTCTGAGCGAGGCTGTGTTGTCTAATACGGCAGCCACCAGCCACATCTGGGGATCGAGCACTCGAAATGGGGCTGGTGTGGCGGAGGAACTGAATTAAAATTTTATTTAATTTTCATTAATTTCAGTGTAAACAGTAGCATGTGGCTGTTTGCTATGCCAGGGTAACTGAAGTCAGACAAACCTGGAGTCAGACAAAACCGAATGTGCCATTGGGCTAGTTACTTTACTAGTAACTAGTAGCCTTGACTTTCTCATCTGTAAAATGGAGAGGATGATTTCTAGATCACAGCGCTGTTGTAAAGATTAAGAGGTGAAAAGTTCAGGGTAATGCCTAGTACATGAGAAATTGTAACTCTCATTTTTACCCTAATTACTGTCCACGAATGTCATTGCATCAGTCACTTGTTCAGGAGGCTTAGTAGCTCCCCACTGCCTGTGTGGTACAGAGCCCAAGCGCCTGAACTAAGGCAAAACACCAAGCCAGAGATTCAAGAAGCCCCTACGAACTCTGTACGAGGTAAATAAAACTGGATCCACACCTAGATAAACCATAATAAAACTGCTGGAAATCAAGGGAAAAGACAATCTTAAAAGCAACCGGAGAAAAAGACAGATTATGCAAAGGTACAACAGTTAGGCTTACAGATGACTTCTAAATAGAAATAATAGGAGCCACAAGACAATAGTGACATATCTAATGCTGTATCTAATGTGCTGAAAGAAAAGAGTTGCCATTGTAGAATTCAATACGCAGTCAAATGTGTTTTAAGAATGAAGGTTAAATATACATCTCCAGACAGACACACAGGCACATTTGAGAATTTGTCATCAGCAGAGCCACAATGAGGGAAAACATTAAAGGGTATTCTTCAGACACAAGAAAAATGAACCCAGGTGGGTGATCAGAGATGCAGAAAAGACAAGCAACAGTAAGGGTAATGTGTGGATATGATACTGACTATAGAAAAACACTAATAATGTCTTGTGGGGTTTTAACTATCAAGAGGAGTTTAGAAAATGACAGTAATGGCTTATAAATCTGGAGGGGGTAAGTGAAGTTAAGGTGTTTGAAACTCATTGCACTGTCAAGGAGAAGGGCATAATTATCAACTACTATTGCCTCTTGGTAAGTTAAGAATGCAGGGCTTCCCTGGTGGCGCAGCGGTTGAGAGTCTGCCTGCCGATGCAGGGGACATGGGTTCGTGTCCTGGTCCAGGAGGATCCCACATGCCGCAGAGCGGCTGGGCCTGTGAGCCATGGCCACTGAGCCTGTGCGTCCAGAGCCTGTGCTCCACAACGGAAGAGGCCATAACAGTGAGAGGCCCGCGTACCGAAAAAAAAAAAAAAGAATGCACTTTATAGTCTTCAGGATGACTACTAAGAGAATAGTAGAAGAGTGAAAAAATTAATGTGTGATTTTGGTGAGTCAAGGATGAATGCTATTGTCTTACTATGACTAAAAGAATAGTAAAAAAGTGAAATATTTCCAAGCTAATAGAGGGGGAAAGTGGAATAAGAGAAAACCATCCACTCAGAAGGAGGCAAGAAAGGAGAGAAAAAGGAACATACCACAGATGGTACATCTGGTATTGAGCAAGAAGGTAGATTTAAACCCCAGTACACGAGTAATTACATAATATAAATGGACTAAAAGTCAAAGATGGTCAAACTGTATTTTGTAAAAATGATACGCTATTTGAAGGCATATGTCTAAAACTTAAGACAAAAATTGACAGAGAACGTATGAAAAAGATAAGGTATGAAAACTCTAACCAACAGAAAGCCAGTGATGAAGCTAAATGACAAAGGAGACGTTAAGGGAGAAACACTAGTAGAGATGAAAAGGGACATTTCATGATGATCTAAAGTTTTGCTCTACAGGAAGTATTAGGATCCTAAATTTATATGCACCTAGTAACACAGCCTCAAAATATATAAAGCAAACATCGTTCATATTAAAATAAGAAACACACAAATTACAAACATGTTGAGATTTTTAAAAACATTCTCAATGATGGAACAAAAAAACAAAAAAAATCAATATGAGAATTTAAGTTGGAACAACATCATTGGCAAACTTGATTTAATGGATCAATTCTTTCTTAGATAATTTCACAATTAAGATTTGAAGGCAGTCTAGGGTAGTGGTTACACACAGGAGCTTTGGAGTCAGGCAGACCTGGATTCAAGTTCTGCCACAACTACTTTATGCAAGTGAACTTGGATAACTTCCTTCACCTCTGTGAGCCTCAGTTTTCCCGACTGTAAAGTGGGGATAATACCAGTATAGACCGCATGGGGTCATTGTGAGGATGAACAGAGATGATGCAGGTGGAGTGCTGGCCCCAGAGTGGTTCCCAGGCCGACCTGTCCCTGCCATACCTTGCTCTTTTCCCACAGCGACATAGAGATCAGGCTCTGCTCGGTACTGCTCCTTTTCAGCTCCACCCTGAGCTTCCTCATTTCTTTTTCCATGTCATGGATTTGCTGAAAGAGTTCCAACAACAGGGAAGTCAACTTCACAACTCATTTCATCCGGTTCATTAAGGCAGAAACCTAGTCTGGGATTCGCTTCATTCCTTCCCTTGGGGGACAATTCCACATCTTTGAGGCAAAGTAGACTTTCTTTCAACGGATGCAATGAAAGGGCTGGGTGAGGGAAAATTTGAGTTTCTTTTGAAGATCAGCATGGATCCTGGATTAAACAGTACAAGATACCTATCCACTCATTAGAATCTCTTTCCTTGGGGTATATTTTTGAGTTCAATCTAAATAAGGGCTGTTTGGAAGACACAATGGGCACAGTTTGGAAGAAAAGAACAATGACATTTTTCTTTTTTCTCATTTGAGGCAGAGAAGTGTGCTCCTGACAGAGAGAAGAACACACGTCTCCTCCCCCTGTCCCAGGCACCGGGCTTCCCAACGGATGGAAAACGTATGCCTGGTGATGTGCACGAGGGTTCGGGCCGGTACAGGGGGTGAACATTTACATTGGGTGGTCATCTTTTCATTGTATTCATTTTTATGTTCACCTTCCATACAAGGCCAGTGATACATTTGCTTTTTATTTTGTTTTTATGAATTGTTGTAAAATTGAATGTATTTAAGTAAAAATACTTCAAGAAGAGTTGTGTTAATAACAGTGCTCAGGGCTGTGATAAAACTTGTGACAGTGGATCATGAAAGTCTGGGCATCACAAGTCCAGGGGTAGGGACCACGGTGAATTTCTAGCAGCATACGGTGGCCACCTCCCGTCCCTTTCCCCAGGGGAAACCTGATGAGGGGCCTTGAGCCAACTGCCCAGAAAATCTGGGGAGAGTGTGTTTTCCATGGTCTTTTCACCCATCTCTTTGAGGCCAGCAAATCAAAGAATTAGGAGACTACATTAACAGACAAACACCCAGAAAGCCCCAGAGCTTGTGCTAGCTAATGGGCCAAGGAACCCCTCCAAAACCCTCAAGGCCCCAATCTAGGCTTTCAGTGGACACCTAGGGGTCAGGAGGTTCAACGCACGGTTTTGCAGAGTTTTAACTCTTTCTCTTGGGCTTCCCACTTCTCCTTCTGGGCATCTTCCTTCTGTAACTCTTCTTTCAGCACTGAGCACTGTGGAGAAAAAGGACAAGGCCACGGGGGCTTGGCTGGGGGTCCCAAGTACCTGTGTTCACGCCCAGGAGTGTTTCCTGCTGTATAACCCAATCACACCTCTGAATTCTGAGAGGCGAGACCATTTGTGTGATGGGAGCACGGGATCCTGCAGTCGTTCCCAGTTCACCCCTCTCATGAGTTCTGAGGAATAGAGCGTCTAAATTCCTCTTCAAAAGCCAGCAAACTTCACTGCAGGGGAAATCCAGCTTTGTAGAGTCTGGGGACTTAGGGTGCAGGAATTGGGATGTTTTCACGCTGTGAACGGTGAGGGTGGAGGGGGCCGAGGCAGTGAGCTGGGGTCCATCTTAGGGCTCTTGTGCAGGTTGCATCTCAAAGACACAACTGCCCCGACTGGTGTGGAGGGGTAAACGGAGCTGTCTTGCCTGAGGGCGGCTTGGCAACAGGCATTAAGGGCGTAAGCATGGATGTGCCTTCTTTTGACCCAGCAATTCCCACTTTAGGAATGTACCTTAAGGACAATGACTGGAGAAATAAGTAAATCTGTAGTTTCAAGGATGCTCTTCACAGAATTGTCAGTAACAGTGGAAGAAAAAAAAAAAAAGAGGAAACAACCCAAGTGTTGTTTAGAACAGCAGACCACTTTATAACACTGGGTACATCCAGGAGAAAGTATGTAGCTTTTAAGACGAATGATAAGAGCGTTGATTTATTAGAATGGAAAAATAATAAGTATTTAAAAATTTAAAAAATGTGCATAGTATAAATTCACTATAAAATGATTGATTGATTGATTTCTAGGCAATATATAGAAACAAGACTGGAAGAACATACATGAAAATATTAACACTGATTTCTCAAGGTAGCATTTCCTCTCCTCTCTTTTTATTTTTTGTTCTCAATGTCATCTACTTATTTTTCTAAAATTAACACACATGATATATGTCATTAAAAAAAAGGCATCTCAAATGTTCACAAGAGCAGTATCCTTGGTGGTGACGAGCCCTTGTGCTATTGGCCAGCACAGTCTAGAGGAGAAGGGACCTCATTCCAAGGTCAACGAGGAAGGGGAAATGGGGACATAAATCATCCAAATGCACTTCAGGAGGTAGAAGAGCCAAGCAGGTGCTGTCTTTGCAGATTCCTTCTACTTAGCACCAGCTCTGCATCCCCTTCCCGTCCCCAACACACACACACACACACACACACACACACACACACACCACATTAAACAGCTATAGCACATGCCTGGGAAGACACCCTGCTTGGGAGAAACGAATGCAGAGGGCTTGGCCAGGCAGCCGACCTCGGGCAGAGGCAGAAGAGCACAACGAAAACCAGCCTCCCACTTCTCAGAAGACGACTTTGTCATCCCCATTTCACACATGGGGAAATGGAGGCCAAATAAGTTACAATAAAAGAAAGCTCTGGGATTGGACCCTGGTCTGTCTGATCCCAAAGCTCGTGCAGTGCCTTTCACCAGCTCCAAACTGGGTATGGTACTACGTTCCAGGTATTACTTACTGTGCCTTTTCCTTGGAACCTCAAGATCTGTTCTCACCCCACCCCCATGCAGACCTAGCTATCGGGTAGCCTCTGGGAATCTCTGAGTTGCCACCTGAGATGAAAGCTTTGAGGTTTTACCTTGACTCACAGAAACAGGCACATCATGCAAATACTGAGAAATCTTATCCTATAGGGGCAGGATTCTAAAGTTAGCATTGAAGGCAAGATATGCAAAGAGTCAAAGTTACATGTAAAAAGCTCTTTGCTTGCCTACCACGTTCATCTTCCATAGAGACATTCTACACACTAGAGTCTAAGGAAGAAATGAGCGTCTGCGTGTTTGCATCTGGATCTTCAGACGTTCTGCTTTGAAGACAGTTATGAGAACCAGCGGTGCTGGGACCACGATGCAGCCGTGTGGTCATCCTTGCTCACAGGGAGATCGTATTCTGTTTAATGTTAAACTTTGCAATGGCAGTATATGCTCATAGGTGGGTTTGTTGCTGGGATTAAACAAACTAATTTATAATAGGGGTTAGAAAATGTTTGCTGGATTTGAAAATCTATTATGCTTATTCTGAGCCACATACACGCTGTCCTTTGAAAGGCTTCAGAGAAGTTGGCCACCTGCCCAGCAGCTACCCTCCCTGTGTCCTTGGGCACTGGCCTCATCTCACCACCGTGTGTCATGTAACTCCACTGTGTCTGCTTTTTGCAGCTACAATTTGCTGATGACCCGACACTCACTCTGGAGCTGAGGGCTTCAAGCTGGTGATCCTTTTCTTTGTTCTCACTTTTCAGTTGATTCACCTCTTGTTGTAATTGTTGAACTTGACCATCCTTTACTAACGCGTCTCTTTGCAAAGATGACACCATCTCTGTAAAAGAACCAAACCAAACCAAAACAAAAGACTCATGGAGGTCAAAGAGGCAGGAAGGATTATTGGCAACACCATGGCTGTCAGCCAATGTTCGGAAAAGACCTTCCAAGCCCAGGCCACCACCGCTGCCCGCCTACAATTGGGGAGGCTTTTTCCAAGGGTCCCAGAGCAGGAATGGGAATGAGAGCGAAGTCCATGGAACAGGGTTTGAGGCTTCAGTGAGAATGAGGGGCAGTCAGCACCAGCGAGAGGAGAAGCCTTTGGGGGCCTCTTGTGGGCACAGGCCAGGCAAAGCCGGGAGGAGAGGCCACACCATGGGCCTGGGGAACAAAGGCCCAGCACAGGGAAGGTCCAGGAATTCTTCTCCAGAGGCCAGGAGACGGGCGTGTGGCAGAGGGCACTGCTGGACACTATTGATGGGGTGGGTGGTTGGTTTCTCAGTCCTCTGAGTTTGGACCCCTCTCTACCACTTATTAGCTTCGTGGTCTTGGACAAGCTATTTCACCTCCCACTGTCTGTCCCACACAGTTATTGTAAGGGTCAAATGAGACGCTATGCCCCAAGAACACAAAGTGGCTAAATTATGTTTGTTACATGGCGCCTATTATTTTTCTCAGCAGCCAGCTTCCAAAATGGCCCCAATGATCCCTACCACCTAGAATTCATGCCCTGTGTAGCCCCTCCCACCCTGAATAGGGCTGCCATGGGTCACCAATATGATACTGTGGAAATGACGGACTGTTTCCTCTCAGGCTGGGTCATAAAAGACACTGTGGCCTCCTCTTTGCTCTCTCTCCAATCACTCACTCTGGGGGAAGCCAACTGCTGTGTCGTGACGACACTCAAGCAGCCCTAGAGAGAAGCATGTGTGCTGAGGGACTAAGGCCTGCAGCCAATAGCCACATGAGCAGCCATTCTGAAGGGGGATCCTCCGGCTCCCCCCGAGGCTTTAGATGACATGACTGATGCCCCAGCCGACATCTTGCCTGCAACTCATGAGAACTAAGTCACCCCCCGCTCAAATTCCTGAACTACAGAAACTGGAGGAGATAATAAATATTGGTTGGGGTTTTATCCATTACATTTTGGGGTAACTTGTTATGCAGCAATAGATAACTACTCCATTACTGTAGTATCATTTTTTAAACATCTTTATTGGAGTATAATTGCTTTACAATGGTGTTTTAGTTTCTGCTTTATAACCAAGTGAATCAGTTATGCATATACATATCTCCCCATATCTCTTCCCTCTTGCATTGTAGTATCATTTTGAATAAAAGTGGGAAGAAGGGTGCATAAATGCAGTGGTATTGGGTTATCTCCTACGGTTCTTTTCTTGAAAGAACATCAGGCCCAGTTTTAGTGGTAGGTATCAATCAAGAATGTCTATGAAATAAAGCACAAAATGCTCCAGAATTTCATTTTAAAAATGAGCTTTGTCTCCAGGACAGAGTTCAGTTACTTGGAAATCCCTCTGGGGCTTGCCACACTTTGAGTGGGTCCAGCCCATCTCAAGCGTTATCCCAACCCAGGCCTGTCCGACTCCCTGATCGGAGAAGGTGGGATCTGAGACAGGCTTGATGCTTGGATGAGGTTTCACTGGCCGACATACGGGAGGAAGGTGAGGACCAGCGAGTTCATCCTTCCATTCCTGGTGCCCAGAACAGCACCTAGCCTGGGGGAGGTGCTCAGAAAATATCTGAGGACATCCCAAGTGAGGGAGGAGCATAAGCAGAGACCTGGGGGCAGCAGGGGGTGGGTGTGGGTGTGATTAAGTTGAAGAGTGAGGCAGAAGAAAAGCACAGATTCATACAGAGATGGGGATTCACGTGCGACTCAATGCTATGCCTGGCTTCTACAGCTGTGGGCATGTTTCCTGCTACGCACTGGCTGCTTTCAGAGTGATGTGCCCCTGCGAGGCTCACTGCCTCCTCCCTGTCACCTGCTTCTCTCTCTCCCCTCGTCTGTGAGTGGCCCCAACCTCTTCAGGTCTCTAGACATGTCAGTTTCTGCTTAAAAACCTCCACTGGATTCCCAACACCCTTGGAATAAAAACCCAGACCCCCCCGACCCTGCCCAGCCCCACAATCCCCTGTTCACTCCACGCAGGCTCGCTTGCCCTTGGCTTGTCCTTGCCCACCTGAAACAGGTCCTCTCTAAAAGAAGGACATAGCGGTGGAGGATACAACATGAACTGGTTAGAATCGGCTAGGTCCAAGGGGGCGTAAGATTCGACTTCCAGGGGAACTGGAGCCCCATTACAGGCTCATTGTAACACATGAGCGAAATGACACAGCCATCAGCACCAGGACTGTTCCGAGGCTGACCATAAAGGTCAAAAAGTGGGTGGTGGGGCTTCCCTGGTGGCGCGGTGGTTGAGAGTCCGCCTGCCGATGCAGGGGACATGGGTTCGTGCCCCGGTCCGGGAATATCCCACATGCCGCGTAGCGGCTGGGCCCGTGAGCCATGGCTGCTGAGCCTGCATGTCCGGAGCCTGTGCTCCGCAATGGGAGAGGCCACAACTGTGAGAGGCCCGCGTACAGGAAAAAAAAAAAAAAAGTGGGTGTTGGCCCAATTCCTGGAAATCCCCGCCCCTTCCCCAAAATATTAGAGTTGTCCCAATCCTCCCACTCATTAGCCTATAAAATTACCCAGCCCATAAAAACTAACTGCCCCATATTTGGGGGCCTCTAGCCTTCTGAAATGGCCCACACTCTGTCTGTGGAGTGTGTTTCTCTCTAAAGAAATCCACTTCTTACTTTGTCTCTCACTGAATTCTTTCTGCATGAGACATAAAGAACCTGAGCTTTATTAAGTCCCGAGACCAGATGCGTGATCTCGATTAAAAGATAGTGGGTTCTGAGTGGGTTCGAGTCCCAGCCCACGGGTTCAAGTCCCACCTGAGTTCCATGGTTGCACACCCACTAAGCTGGTCCCCCTTGGCCTCCCCCCTTGAAGCGCTGGCCACCACGACACACAGTTTATTTTCTCCACAGCAGCACTGCTCTCTGAAGTGGGCTTGTTTATTCATCCCTTTACTTTTATTGTCTGTCAACCCCTCCCAAATCTGTGAGTACAGGAATCTGACTGTCTTTTTTGGCTCTCCCTCCCCGGAGCCTGGAACGGGGCCTGACACCTAGTAGGAGCTCAAGAAACATGTGGAAGCAATGAAGGAATCCAGGGAATCAAAGCTCAGCCACAGCTGTGCGTTGGCTGCCCCTCTCCCAACCCAAGCCCTTTATCAGGGAACCACCTCTGATCAAATTAGAAAATGGTTTCCCTTGGGCCCAGGTGCACTCGGCTGAAATGGGTGAGACCATGGGTGCCTTAAAGGAGTGACCCCAGTTTGTCCACGCTCTAGTTTGCACTCAGGCTGCTTTGTGGAACCACCCAAGCCACAAGGCGACCTGTGTTCTCCCTGGTGGGGCCAGTGCTCAGGAGACCTTGTAGCCAAGAGATACCATTCTCTCAAATATTTACCAGGCCCTGCCCTCGGAACTGGGTGGCAAGAAACCTCCACTGAGGGAGAACTCTAATGCACCGACACGGGTGATCCCTGAGGCTGCACCCAGGTCACGGGCACAGGTGCGCTGGTTGACTGGTGATGTCTGCAGGGGGAGGGCAGAAGCTCTGGGGCCTGAATGCAGAAGGGCCTCACCTGACGTGATGGCGGTCTCCCTCCTTAAGTTCTCGGCCTCGTGCTTCAGGGAGGTGATTTCTAAGTTTCTCTCAGACAGGGTCTGGCACAGCACCTGGTTGTAGCCTTGCTGTAGGGCACTGATCTGTGGAAGGAGGCAACACACAGTCAGAGGGGGCCAGCCAGGCCTGCAGGACACGCCGGTACTTCTCCAACGTTGGGCAAAGAGTCGGGTTGATCTTGGATCGGGGTGTTGGGGAAACCAAGGTTTTCCGTTGTCACTAGTGGAAGGGGCAGGAGGGGGCCTGTTCCTTCAGTGACCACCATGTCATCGGTCCTCGAGACACGGACCTTATCTTTGTGGCCACCCAGGGGCTCGGGTGCTGCTGTCTTCCTATGACCTGTGGGTTTTCAGCCATAAATAGACCAGCTGTTGGTTCCAGATCATCCAGCACTGACTGGATGCACAGCAAAGTTCAAAAGCCAGGAGCAGGTTATGAAATGAATTCCCTCTAATGAGAATAGAGGGTAGTTTATACCTCACAGAACACTCCAGAGTTTACAAAGCCCGTTCACACATGCTACACTGATACTCGTCACAGCGTTGCTGAAGGCTGACGTTCCCATTAATGTGCCCATTTTGCAAGGGAGCCAGGTTGAGACTCAGAGAGGCGAGGCCCCCTGCTCGGCATCACGTGGCTGGTCAGACGTGGAGTCTGATTCAAACCCAGTCTTTAGTTGCCTGGTTCCTCCTTCCCAGGTGGCTCTAGGAATGAGCGTGAGAAGTTGGAGGCTGTAAAGCAAGGCATGGACTCGGGAGCCGGACTGTGGCCTTCAAGTCCTGTCTCTGCCAGTTAACGGGCTTTGGGAACACAAGCAGGACACCATGTACTGTTTCCTTTTGTTCAGTCTGTATGCGGGGTGATGGTAGTCCCAGCCTGATAGGATTGTGAGAAGTATTTTAATAAGTTAACATGTGTACCAGTGCTCAGATCATGCCTGGCACATGGCACAGGGGGATGAGCTGTGACGGTCCTCTCCTCTACCTACTACGGGGTGTTTTTTTTGTTTTCTTTTTTTTTTTTTTTTTTTTTTTTTGCGGCACGCGGGCCTCTCACTGTTGTGGCCTCTCCCTTTGTGGAGCACAGGCTCCGGACGCGCAGGCTCAGGGGCCATGGCTCACGGGCCCAGCCGCTCCATGGCATGTGGGATCTTCCCGGACCGGGGCACGAACCCATGTCCCCTGCATCGGCAGGCGGACTCTCAACCACTGCGCCACCAGGTAAGCCCTCACGGGGTGTTTTAGCTTCAGCTTCCCTCGTGCGTCTCTGGGGAAGATAGTTGGTAATCTTTATGTGTGCATTTGTAAGCCTTGCCAGGCTCACTTAAACGCCAGTGTGGTTGTTATTAAGAGGAAATACAAAGGCTTCCTTGGTGGTGCAGTGGTTGAGAGTCTGCCTGCCGATGCAGGGGACACGTGTTCATGTCCCGGTCTGGGAAGATCCCACATGCCGCGGAGCGGCTGGGCCCGTAGCCATGGCCCCTGAGCCTGCGCGTCCGGAGCCTGTGCTCTGCACTGGGAGAGACCACAACAGTGAGAGGCATGCGTACCACAAAAAGAAAAAAAAAAAAAAAAAAAGAGGAAATACAGGAATCGTGGGTGGGAGCACCACAGGCCGGCTCTATCTATGGCTGCTGTGAGCACCCTCTAAATCCATGGATCAGAGCCCCCTCAAGGGCCGGTCCCTCTCCAGGGGTCTAGGTCTACACGTGGGGTGCGGAAGGCTCTCCATCAAATGCAACGTTGGTAAGGGCCCGAAAGTAGCTGCCAGGCCTCGGCCTCCACAGAGCAGGTACCCGAGAGGCCGGGAAAGAGAGCTGGGCCCAGAACCCCCTCCCTCTCAGTCTGATGTGGCCAGACTGCTTGTTCTGAGTGGCCAGGACTTTCCCACCTCAAGGTGCACTGTGGGCCTTTGCCCTGTGATTTTTCAGATGTCAGGCCTCAGTACTCCCACAGGGACCCGTTTACTGGGGCATAAATGCCACGCAATCCGTAGACAGGACAAGAGCTAGCTTGTTTTGCTTTTCTTTTTTTTTTTTTTGCTGTACGCGGGCCTCTCACTGTTGTGGCCTCTCCCGTTGTGGGGCACAGGCTCCGGACGCACAGGCTCAGCGGCCATGGCCCACGGGCCCAGCCGCTCTGCGGCATGTGGGATCTTCCCGAACCGGGGCACGAACCTGCGTCCCCTGCATCGGCAAGCGGACTCTCAACCACTGCACCACAAGGGAAGCCCCACTAGCTTATTCTGATAGATCAAAATGGAAGTGACAAGGAGAAGGGTGCAATTTCTTTTCTTTTTTTAAAAATAAATTTATTTATTTTTGGTTGCGTTGGGTCTTTGTTGCGGTGCATAGGCTTATTGCAGCGCCTTCTCTTGTTGCAGAGCATGGGCTCTAAGCACACGGGCTTCAGTAGTTGTGGCACGAGGGACTCAGTAGTTGTGGCGCACGGGCTTAGATGCTCCGCGGCATGTGGGATCTTCCCGGACCAGGGCTCGAGCCCGTGTCCCCTGCACTGGCAGGCGGATTCCTAACCACTGTGCCACCAGGGAAGTCCTGGGTGCAATTTCTTTGTTCTCCTAAGGTAAGGTTGCCAGATTTAGGGGAGGAAAAAAGGATGTTCACTTAAAATAGGATTTCAGATAATGAATAATATTTTAGTGCAAATGTGTCCCATGCAATATTTGGGACACACACTAAAACGAAATTCTAAAATTCAAATTTAACTGGGTGTCCTTACTTTATCTAGCAACCCCACCCGAAGAGAGTTCCTAAACTTCAGTCATTCATATACCACTTTCACTATTTTTCCCATGTCTCTTGGCTATCCCCACTATAATTTCTTAGCATTTTTCGTAGAAGCAGCTCCCTTTTTAAACTTAAAAACGTGCATTAAATTAAAATTAACTGTTATAAGAGTAAATAGAGATTCAGTATCTTAAATAAAAATAATCCCTCCAAAAGAAGAAATACAGGAATTTCCCTGTTTACCATCAGACCAGGTTGCGGGCATCACACTAAAAAAAAAAAAAAAAAAAAGATTGGGGGGAGGTGCTGGGCATGCCCAGGTAATGGAGTTCGGGCGTGCTGATATGGCCACCAGATGGCGCTCACAGCCTTTGGTCTTGGTTTGTGTCCTTGGAAATCTTGTCATTATTACTCTGGTAGAATTAACAGAACCGTCAAGGTCTCACAAGTTTTCTGACTCGTTTCATGCACCATCATGGTTCAGAGTCTAGGACATTTGGGGCAGTTACACTTACTTTTTCCCTGGGGCACCTGAGACATTATTGGGGGGGGTCTATGCTAGAAGTTGCGGGGACACAGGTCACTCTGACCCCCACTCTCCCCAAGGCTATACTTTTGCATGTTTGTGCTTTGGAAACTTTGAGTGAAAAAATTCTTTCACATCTTACTTTTCTCTGTTGGGGGGAACTACAACTTTTCCATAAAAGGTCCTTGGAACACTGAAAGTGTTTGTAAGCTCTTCTCAGCTTAATGCTTTTATTTGCATGATACCAGAGATAGAACACACAGAGACAAACTTCCAGAAGGGAAAACATACGTTCCCCTCTAAGACTCCAGTGGTTTTGACAGATTGAAAATATTTCAATCTGAGTGTCAGAGTTTTAGGATTTCGGATTGCTGGAAAACTCCAAAGAGTCTTCAAACCTCTTTGATACTTTTACTATCAAAGTAAATATCCATATTGTTTGTAATGGCATAAATTCCAAGATGTTTAATGTCTGTTAAGCTGTGTAATAAAATGGGCACTGAATCATAAGAAAGTTAAGAGTGCTAGGAGGAGTGATTGTTTCAGGATGATAATTTGGCTTCTAATTAGCACAGGCGTATAAGAGCACATGGAGGTAAGAATTTTCTAGTGATATTGTAGCGGATCGAAGATCTCTGAGAGCAAATCATTATGCACACACCTTCGGGGACCAGGGAAAACACATAAAGTAATCAGAACCATAAATCAACCTGCCATGTGGCTTACACTTCTGGTGGAATGCTCTGCAGGCAGTAGAATACTTAAGAAACTAAAATGTCAGTGGATGAAACTCGATTTGAGTTCAAACCAATGGAGCCTCTGGTTCATATATGCCTTGCTATAAAATATTCTTCTTCAGTTATAAGTGAAGCTCCAGGGGTAGGGGCGGCAACAGCATGATGCATCAGTGTAATTATTTCTAGATAATTTCTTTGTAAAAAAACATTTTTTCCCCCAGATATCGGCAGCCACTTTAAATAAAACTCAAATTGGGACCGGCTGATATTCAAAGCTATGTGGAAATTATATAATATTCTATGTCAAATATATTTCAATTATTTAAATAAAGGTATGTGGGGAATTCCCTGGCAGTCCAGTGGTTAGGGCTCTGTGCTTCCACTGCTGGAGGCCTGGGTTTGATCCCTGGTCAGGGAACTAAGATCCTGCAAGGTGCGTGGTACGGCCAAAAAAAAAAAAAAAGGTATGTGGGAATAATTCAGCCTCGTACATGTACCTGAAAAAGACATGTCATTTTCTCAGGAAAGCTCTGAAATGGGAGAATAACTGAAAGGAATATTTCAGCAAAATTGGGTTCAGTTCAAGAAAAAGATGCTCATTAATGTGTCAGCTACATGTCAAGGTAGCTGTTTGCACTAATAATTCCTACAGGACCTGTTACTTTCATTGTTTTTTCAAAACCAGGTTTGAAGGAGAGTCATTAGTTCATTTAAATATTAGAGCATGTATTTGTTGACTTGTTTATTCTGTCTCCCTCACTAGAGCATAACAGGGGGAAGGATCATGTCTGTCTTGTTCTCTGCTGAATTCTCAGAGCCTGGAAGAGGGCATGGCACAGGATAGGCCCCCCAAAATATTTCTTTGGATTAATGGACGGATGGATGGATGGATGAATAAAGAACAAACAAACAGCCACAGTCCTAACAGAGTTCTAGAAGGTTACTGCGCCCAACCTTTGCCTTCATGGAGCTTACAGTTTCCTGCTAGAATCTCCTAGGTTCACCATACACAATCTGTGTCCTTTCTAGAGCACCATTTCTAGGACTGAAACTGTGTACCTAGAATCGGTTACAGAAGGGAAAGACAGTAAACAGAGCACAAGAGAACAAAGGCCCCCAAGCACTGACTACGGTTTTTTTTTTTCTCTCTCTCTTTTTTTTAAATGTTTATTTATTTATTTATACTTTTCTTATTAGTCACCCATTTTATACACATCAGTGTATACATGTAAATCCCAATCTCTCAATTCATCATACCACCATCCCCACCCCCTGCCGTTTTCCCCCCTTGGTGTCCATACGTTTGTTCTCTACATGTGTGTCTCCATTTCTGCTCTGCAAACTGGTTCATCTTTACCATTTTTCTAGGTTCCAAATATATGTGTTAATATATGATATTTGTTCTTCTCTTTCTGACTTACTTCACTCTGTATGGCAGTCTCTAGATGCATCCACGTCTCTACAAATGACCCAATTTTGTTCCTTTTTATGGCTGAGTAATATTCCATTGTACATATGTACCATTTCCTCTTTAACCATTCGTCTGTTGATGGGCATTTAGGTTGCTTCCATGATCTGGCTATTGTAAATAGTACTGCAATGAACATTGGGGTGCATGTGGCTTTTTGAATTATGGTTTTCACTGGGTATATGCCCAGTAGTGGGATTGCTGGGTCCTATGGTAATTCTATTTTTAGTTTTTTAAGGAACCTCCATACTGTTCTCCATAGTGGCTGTATCAATTTACATTCCCACCAACAGTGCAAGACGGTCCCCTTTTCTCCACACCGTCTCCAGCATTTGTTGTTTGTAGATTTTCTGATGATGCCCATTCTAACTGGTGTGAGGTGATACCTCATTGTAGTTTTGATTTGCATTTCTCTAATAATTAATGATGTTGAGCAGCTTTTCATGTGCTTCTTGGCCAGCGGTATATCTTCTTTGGAGAAATGTCTATTTAGGTTTTCTGCCCATTTTTGGATTGGGTTGTTTGTTTTTTTAATATTGAGCTGCATGAGCTGTTTATATATTTTGGAAATTAATCATTTGTCAGTTGCTTCCTTTGCAAATATTTTCTCCCATTCTGAGGGTTGTCTTTTCATCTTGTTTATGGTTTCCTTTGCTGTGCAAAAGCTTTGAAGTTTCATTAGGTCCCATTTGTTTATTTTGGTATTTATTTCCATTACTCTAGGAAGTGGATCAAAAAATATCTTGCTGTGATTTATGTCGAAGAGTGTTCTTCCTATGTTTTCCTCTAAGAATTTTATAGTGTCTGGTCTTACATTTAGGTCTCTAATCCATTTTGAGTTTATTTTTGTGTATGGCATTAGGGAGTGTTCTAATTTCATTCTTTTACATGTAGCTGTCCAGTTTTCCCATCACCACTTATTGAAGAGACTGTCTTTTCTCCACTGTATATCCTTGCCTCCTTTGTCATAGATTAGTTGACCATAGGTGCGTGGGTTTATCTCTGGGCTTTCTATCCAGTTCCATTGACCTATATTTCTGTTTTTGTGCCAGTACCATATTGTCTTGATTACTGTGGCTTTGTAGTATAGGCTGAATTTAGGGAGTCTGATTCCTCCATCTCCGTTTTTTCCCCTCAAGACTGATTTGGCTATTCAGGGTCTTTTGTGTCTCCACACAAATTTTAAGCTTTTTTGTTCCAGTTCTGTAAAAAATGCCATTGGTAATTTGATAGGGATTGCATTGAATCTGTAGATTGCTTTGGGTAGTATAGCCATTTTCACAATATTGATTCTTCCAATCCAAGAACGTGGTATATCTCTCCATCTGTTGCTATCATCTTTAATTTCTTTCATCAGTGTCTTACAGTTTTCTGCATACAGGTCTTTGTCTCCCTAGGTAGGTTTATTCCTAGCTATTGTATTTTTTGGTTGCAGTGGTACATGGGAGTGTTTCCTTAATTTCTCTTTCAGATTTTTCATCATTAGTGTATAGGAATGCAAGAGACTTCTGTGCATTCATTTTGTGTCCTGCAACTTGACCAAGTTCACTGATTAGCTCTAGTAGATTTCTGGTGCCATCTTTAGGATTCTCTCTGTAGAGTATCCTGTCATCTGCAAACAGTGACAGTTTTACTTCTTCTTTTTCAATTTGGATTCCTTTTATTGCTTTTTCTTCACTGATTGCTGTGGCTAGGACTTCCAAAACTATGTTGAAGAATAGTAGTGAGAGTGGACATCCTTGTCTTGTTCCTGATCTTAGAGGAAATGCTTTCAGTTTTTCACCATTGAGAATGATGTTTGCTGTGGCTTTGTCATATATGGCCTTTAGAATGTTGAAGTAGGCCCTCTATGCCCACTTTCTGGAGAGTTTTTATCATAAATCAGTGTTGAATTTTGTCAAAAGTGTTTTCTGCATCCATTGAGATGATCATATGGTTTTTCTTTTTCAATTTGTTAATATGGTGTATCACATTGATTGATTTGCATATATTGAAGAATCCTTGCCTCTCTGGGGTAAATCCCACTTGATCATGGTGTATGATCCTTTTCATGTGTTGTTGGATTCTGTTTGCTAGTATTTTGTTGAGGATTTTTGCATCTATATTCATCAGTCATATTGGTCTGTAATTTTCTTTTTTTGTAGTATCTTTGTCTGGTTTTGGTATCAGGGTGATGGTGGCCTCAGAGAATGAGTTTGGGAGTGTTCCTTCCTCTGCAATTTTTTGGAAGAGTGTGAGAAGGATGGGTGTTAGCTCGTCTCTAAATGTTTGATAGAATTCACCTGTGAAGCCTTCTGGTCCTGGACTTCTGTTTGTTGGAAGATTTTTAATCACAGTTTCAATTCCATTACTTGTGATTGGTCTGTTCATATTTTCTATTTCTTCCTGGCTCAGTCTTGAAAGGTTATAACTTTCTAAGAATTTGTTCATGTCTTCTAGGTTGTCCATTTTATTGGCATAGAGTTGCTTGTAGTTGTCTCTTAGGATGCTTTGTATTTCTGCGGTGTCTGTTGTAACTTCTTTTTCCTTTCTAATTTTATTGATTTGAGTCCTCTCCCTCTTTTTCTTGATGAGTCTGGATAATGGTTTATCAATTTTGTTTAACTTCTCAAAGAACCAGCTTTTAGTTTTATTGATCTTTGCTATTGTTTTCTTTGTTTCTATTTCATTTATTTCTGCTCTGATCTTTATGATTTCTTTCCTTCTGCTCACTTTGGGTTTTGTTTGTTCTTCTTTCTCTAGTTCCTTTAGGTGTAACGTTAGATTGTTTATTTGAGATTTTGCTTGTTTCTTGAGGTGGGCTTGTATAGCTATAAACTTCCCTCTAAAACTATGGGATGCTTTTGCTGCATCCCATAGGTTTTGGATCGTCGTGTTTTCATTGTCATTTGTCTCAAGGTATTTTTTGATTTCCTCTTTGATTTCTTCAGTGATCTCTTGGTTATTTAGTAACGTACTGTTTAGCCTCCGTGTGTTTGTGTTTTTTACAGGTTTTTCCCTGTAATTCATTTCTAATCTCATAGCGTTGTGGTCAGAAAAGATGCTTGATATGATTTTAATTTTCTTAAATTTCCTGAGGCTTGATTTTTGACCCAAAACGTGATCTATCCTGGAAAATGTTCCATGCGCACTTGAGAAGAAAGTGCAATCCGCTGTTTTTGGACGGAATGTCCTACAAATATCAATTAAATCTATCTGGTCTATTGTGTCATTTAAAGCTTGTGTTTCCTTATTAATTTTCTCTTTGGATGATCTGTCCATTGGTGTAAGTGAGGTGTTCAAGTCCCCCACTATTATTGTGTTACTGTTGATTTCCTCTTTTAGAGCTGTTAGCAGTTGCCTTATGTATTGAGGTGCTCCTATGCTGGGTGCATATATATTTATAATTGTTATATCTTCTTCTTGGATTGATCCCTTGATCATTACGTAGTGTCCTTCCTTGTCTCTTGTAACATTCTTTATTTTAAAGTCTAATTTATCTGATATGAGTATTGCTACTCCAGCTTTCCTTTGATTTCCATTTGCATGGAATATCTTTTTCCATCCCCTCACTTTCAGTCTGTATGTGTCCCTAGGTCTGAAGTGGGTCTCCTGTAGACAGCATATAGATGGTTCTTGTTTTTGTATCCTTTCAGCAACCCTGTGTCTTTTGGTTGGAGCATTTGATCCATTCGCGTTTAAGGTAATTATCGATATGTATGTTCCTATGACCATTTTCTTAATTGTTTTGGGTTTGTTTTTGTAGGTCCTTTTCTTCTCTTGTGTTTCCCACTTACAGAAGTTCCTTTAACATTTGTTGTAGAGCTGCTTTGGTGGTGCTCAATTCTCTTAGCTTTTGCTTGTCTGTCAAGCTTTTGATTTCTCCATTGAATCTGAATGAGATCCTTGCTGGGTAGAGTAATCTTGGTTGTAGGTTCTTCCCTTTCATCACTTTAAGTATATCATGCCACTCCCTTCTGGCTTGTAGACTTTCTGCTGAGAAATCAGCTGGTAACCTTCTGGGAGTTCCCTTGTATGTTATTTGTCATTTTTCCCTTGCTGCTGTCAATAATTTTTCTTTAATTTTTGCCAAGTTGATTACTATGTGTCTCGGTGTGTTTCTCCTTGGGTTTCTCCTGTATGGGACTCTCTGTGCTTCCTGGACTTGGGTGGCTATTTCCTTTCCGATGTTAGGGAAGTTTTTGACTATAATCTCTTCAATATCTTCTCGGGTCCTGTCTTTCTCTCTTCTCCTTCTGGGACCCGTATAATGTGAATGTTGTTGTGTTTAATGTTGTCCCCGAGGTCTCTTAAGCTGTCTTCATTTCTTTTCATTCTTTTATCTTTATTCTGTTCCGCAGCAGTGAATTCCACCATTCTGTATTCCAGGTCACTTATCCGTTCTTTTGCCCCAGTTATTCTATTGATTCCTTCTAGTGTATTTTTTTTTCAGTTATTGTATTCTTCATCTCTGTTTGTTTGTTCTTGAATTCTTCTAGATCTTTGTTAAACATTTCTTGCATCTTCTGGATCTTTGCCTCCATTCTTTTTCTGAGGTCCAGGATCATCTTCACTATCATTATTCTGAATTCTTTTTCTGGAAGATTGCCTCTCTCCATTTCATTTAGTTGTTTTTCTGGGGTTTTATCTTGTTCCTTCATCTGTTACATAGTCCTCTGCCTTTTCATCTTCGCTGTCTTTCTGTGGATATGGTTTTTGTTCCACAGGCTGCAGGATTGTAGTTCTTCTTGCTGCTGCTGTCTGCCCTCTGGTGGATGAGGCTATCTAAGAGGCTTGTGGAAGTTTCCTGATGGGAGGGACTGGTGCTGGGTAGAGCTGGCTCTTGCAATGGTGGGCAGAGCTCAGTAAAACTTTAATCTGCTTGTCTGCTGATGGGTGGGTTGGTTTCCCTCCCTGTTAGTTATTTGGCCTGAGGTGACCCAACACTGGAGCCTATCCGGGCTCTTTGGTGGGGTTAATGGCATACTCTGGGAGGGCTCATGCCAAGGAATACTTCCCAGAACTTCTGCTGCCAGTGTCCTTGTCCCTTGGTGAGCCACAGCTGCCCCCCGCCTCTGCAGGAGACCCTCCAACACTAGCAGGTAGGTCTGGTTCAGTCTCCTATGGGGGTCACTGCTCCTTCCCCTGGGTCCCAATGCACACACTACTTTGTGTGTGCCCTCCAAGAGTGGAATCTCTCTTTCCCCCAGTCCTGCCGAAGTCCTGCAATCAAATCCCACTAGCCTTCAAAGTCTGATTCTCTAGGAATTCCTCCTCCCATTGCCAGACCCCCAGGTTGGGAAGCCCGATGTTGAGCTCAGAACCTTCACTCCAGTGGGTGGACTTCTGTGGTATAAGTGTTCTCCAGTTTGTGAGTCACCCACCCAGCAGTTATGGGATTTGATTTTATTGGGATTGCGCCCCTCCTACTGTCTCTTTGCGCCTTCTCCTTTGTCTTTGCATGTGGGGTATCTTTTTGGTGAGCTCCAGTGTCTTCCTGTTGATGATTGTTCAGCAGTTAGTTGTGATTCCAGTGTTCTCGAAAGAGGGAGTGAGAACATGTCCTTCTACTCCGCCATGTTGAACCAAATCTGACTACGGTTTTAAGCAGAATTATGCACTGAGGCCAAAATTCATCAATGACCAATTGCTTTTTTATCAACTTTGTTGAGATATAATTTATGAACAAGATCAGTGGCCAATTTTAAAGTAGTTCTTTAAAACTTAAAATTTTTTTTTTTTGGATTTAGTTTCAGGAGGAAGGAAGTTGACTGGTAAATCCAAACATTCTGGGTGGAGAATTTTTGGTGAAATTCCCTATAAATGAACCAGCAGCTGCCTTCAGGGTTTGATAAAGGCCTCAGTGTTTGGAACACTGTGGGGTTCCTTCTCCCCATCTCCAGCTCTTTCTGGCTGGGTCCGGGTGGGTGTGAGAAGTGGTCACTGAAGCGACAGGAGTTGGGTGGAAATGCAAAGTGGGTGTGAAAGCATGAGGTGTACAAGGTGGCAGAGCTGAGCCCAAATCACATCACTGTCTCTCACTTGCTGTGCAAGCTGTAACAAGCTCCTGGGCATCTCTGAGCGTGCCTCAGTCTCCTCATCTGTAGAATGGCATCTGCCAGAAGACTGAAGTTTAAATAGCTAATGAGGGGACTTCCCTCATGGTGCAGTGGTTAAGAATCCCCCTGCCAATGCAGGGGACAGGAGTTCGAGCCCTGGTCCAGGAAGATCCCACATGCTGTGGAGAAACTATGCCCGTGGGCCACAACTACTGAGCCTGCACTCTAGAGTCCATGAGCCACAGCTACTGAAGTCCTCATGCTGCAACTACTGAAGCCCACGTGCCTAGAGCCCATGCTCTGCAGCAAGAGAAGCCACTGAAATGAGAAGCCCACGCACCGCAGTGAAGAGTAGCCCCTGCTCACTGCAACTAGAGAAAGCCCGTGCACAGCAACGAAGACCCAATGCAGCCATAAATAAATACATTAAATAAGTAAATAAATAAATAAATAAGCTAATGCACCCAAAGCACCTGCACCGGGGCCTGAACATGGTAGGCACTTAATCAAATCTAATATTGTTCTTACAAGGCTAGAAACTTGCCAACCCTCCACTCCCTGGATCTGCACTCTTCACCATGCTGTGCTGACTGCCCATTTCTAACTACCCGGGTGGCTCCCCCCAGGCTCTACCTGAGAGCTGTCACCCTGTGTTGTGACCCCAAGGCCCCGACCCACTTGTCTCTGAGCCCTACCTGGTTTTTCAAGCTCTGGATCTCTCTCTGTTGGGCATCGTCCTCTTCATGCAGAACCTGAAACTTGGGCGGGATCACCCTCTCCTTCTGCCTGGAGGTGGCTGTTTCCAACAGCTTCTGCCTCAGGTTGGCCACTTGGTTCTGCAGGCTTGCTATCACGGTGTCTTTGTATTTAGATTCAAGTTCAAAATCGGAGAGACGGCTGACTTCTTTTCCCAGCAGCAGAATTATTTCATCCTGGGTGGAGGACAGATGGGAAATTTACTAGGTGTGGGTCTGGATGTAAGGCTGAGCCCATTTAAAGAAAGACAGGAAAAATATGGTATCATTCTTTGGGAAGGTGAGGGCAGGCAGGGAGGGAAAAAGCAGACTTTCAAGGCTATCTCTGTCACTTGGAAAATCTCATAGAGACAAGAATTGGGTTAAAATGAGGTACTTGTATATAGACTCCTGTAATGGATGTCTGTACCTCACAGGTACGGAAACTTTCCTTTCCCCGAGAATTAGACTTTCATATTAAGAACAACCATCCCACTTGGGAACATTTGTTGCTAGAAAGTTTACTTAGAATGATTTCATTTATAATATACAGCCTAGCACACTGGGGACCTAGGAAAGGTACTTAGGAAAACAACATTCTGTTTGACCACTTTCTGCCTATAATGAGGGTTATTTGTTTTAACTTAAAACATTCTGAACTATTTGTTTTCCCTTTCCTCTCTTCTAATATTTCCTGCCTCTTTTGGCTATTCATGTATGAATTTTTTCCAGGTAACTCAATCTGGAAAGTAAATGAGACAGGAATAGTGATTTATTTGCATGGGCTCATGTAAACTTTCGGCTGGAAAAACAAAATTGCTGGTAGACTTTACCCACAGGTATAATTAACCCTGTCCTCCATCTCTCCAGTGAAAAAGCTCTGCAGCCAAAGAATTGGTTAGGTTTTCCAAAAAAGGAAAAAAAAATTCCCCCAAACTTCTCACCAGACGTTATCAATAAAATGTCAGAAAAACTGAAGAAGAAGAAGAAGAAGAAAAAATTCCCCAGAGGCCTTTTCCAAAGCAGTCACAGGAGGAGGTAAACGGGCAATTTCTGGGCCAGCTCATTCCCAGGAGAGCCGTCCAGTCAGCCTCACGACCTGCTAGCTCCGTGACCGGGGGAAGGACAGGGTCTCGCTCATGAGAAAGCCTGTCTGACATTGCCAGCTGCTGCCAGGGGCCTTCCTTTGGGTCCTTGTGAAAGTTGGTGGCAAAACTTCAAGAGAGAGCATCAGACATATTCCCTACTCCTGGGCAGTTTCCCCTGTTTCACCCTGTTATGATCAGCCAGGTGCTTATTCATTTTTCATGCAACAAACATTCATAGGGCAGCAACTAAGTGCCAGGCCCCGTGCCAGTGCTGGAATATAAGAAGTTTGCAGAGGGCAGTGGACAGCTGTGGGTTCTGCTTTCCTGCTGAGGGTCCCTTTGCCCTTCTGGAGGGAGCGTTCCTCCTTCCATGGGGTCTGGGTAGGATTGTCAGTCATGTGCCCTGCTCCTTCCTGTCCCACCTCCCCATGTGCATGTGGCCCAAGCTGGTCAATCAGAGATTTCACACATCGATTACAGAGGGAGAGGATCTTGCCTTCTTTTGGATCATAAACTTTAAATATGTAGGCTTGTTTGCCTGAGTTTGTCTTTTCTGACGCACAAAGCCAGCCTTATGTAGAAAGCCAGACTCTGAGGGAAACAGAGGGGAGAGGTTGGTAGTGGGGAGGTGTTCTGATGACATTATTCAAGCTCCTGGATCTAGCCATACCTGAAGCTAGTGGCCCTTTAAATTTTCCAATAAGTTGAGCTAATCGATGCTCCCCCTCAAGCTAATTTGTTTATTGTCACTTGAAGGAGTCCTGGCAAGTCAGGGTATAAACGACTTATAAAGAGAAAGAATTATTTCTATTATAAATAGAAAAAATGATAAATGGCTTATAAACATTTTCTATAAATAGAAAAAATTATAGTGGTTGCACTATATTTCCGAGTTAAAATTGAGGCAGGTTGAAAAATGGCAACAAATACTTTGCAGTTTTGCCATCCAGTCTATTTCCCCACCCTCTAGTCTGGGCTGGCCCCGTGACTTGCTTTAACCAATGGAATGGAGTGGAAGTGATGCTGCATGATCTCCAGGCAAGTTCTTACAGGCTGTGCAGCTTCTGCTCTGGCCCCCTGGGAACCCCGAGACCACCGTGCTGTGATGAAAAACCACATGCACAAAGGGGCGCACCAGTCCAGGCGTCCTGGCTGAGGCCCTAGATGTGGGAAGGAGGCCAATGGAGACCGACCAACAAACTGGCCAAGCCAGCGGCTGACTGAGGCCGCATGAGTGAGGCCAGGGGACGCGAGCAAAGGAACCTTCCAGGTCAACCCATAGATTCTGGGGAATAATGAATTGCTGTTTGAAGCCGCTAAGTTTTGGGATGGCTTGTTACACAGCGATAAATACAGAATCTGAGTGTGGCTTCTCGCCTTTCTGCAACATTTTTCAGAGTCTGGTCCCAGGATGCCTGGTTGGAACCCCCTGCCTCCTGAAGGTTTGGATTTCCATGTCTGACAAGAACCCCAGGTAGGTCTGCTCCTCACAAACTCTGAGAATTGCTGCAGGAGCAGGCCCTGGCCCTGAAGGAAAGTGAGATATTATAGACTGCTTCTTTTAGAGTAAGTTTCGAGTCGTGTCTAAGTGGGGAGAAATTGACCTGGGCCCTTCCCAGGATGGCTTGAATCCACCTGTTCTGCTCGCATCCCTGCTTTAAACCTCTCTGGTTCTTTAACGAGTCTCTTGGCCCAGGCCTCCCTGACTTCAGGGCTCAATTCCTCCTGCTAGGAACGTGTTTTTGCGTCACTGTTCCATCACTGAAGGTTGACCAAGTGATTACTGTGTGGGAGTTAGAAGTACCCGCTGAGAAGCTAACCAGACCTCGCTTTGAATCCTAACACTGCTCCTTGCATTGGGCAGCCGTGAACACATCACTGAACCTCTCTGAGCTTCAGTTTCCTCATCTGCAAAGTGAGGCTGATAAAATCTAGTTTGAAGATGGTGAAGATTAACGAGCTAATAAATGTCAAGTGCACAGGACATGGCCCAGCACACAGTAGGTGCTCAGTACCTTGTAGTTGTAGATGTTATTTGGGATAAAATGAGCAGTGGCCAAACCTGGCTGAATGTCTTGGGAGGAAGAGGTGGTTTCTTGGAAGTAGGAAAAAGGGACAGTCCTTGAGACACAGAGAACAAGAGGCAGTGGCAATCTCTCCATGGTCCCTCTTGCTGCTGTAGCTCTGTGCTTCCCCGAGACCCCTCACCTTATCATACTGGGCCAGGTCCTGGTCCACAAAAATTTCTCTGTAGGGCTCTGCCCCAGGAATTTCCTCAGCCACTGATTGTTCCGACAGTTCCGCCGCGTTGGTCCACACTAACACACAAGATCAACAGAGAATGCAGAGGAGACTGTGAGTTTCCCCAAAGTCTTAAAAAATATTTTCAGATTAACCTTCACATTCATGAGACTTATGCACTGAAAGCATTACAGGAGGACTGGAAAGGGTAAGAGCTGCCTCATTTCTCTTCCCCAGCATTAACTGCACTGATGCACTGTGGTGTGTCTCTTTCCAGACATTTTTCTATGCTGCATAAGAGCTGAGGACCTTGGGCAAGTCATTTGCTCTCTCTAAGCCTTCGTTTCCACATACATAATTTAGGATCACTGATAGTCTCTGCTATAAAGGGCTATCTGGAGATTAAATAGAATAATTATATAGAGCAGGGGTTGGCAAACTATGGCCCTGCGGCCAAATCTGGCCTTCTGCCTATTTTTGTAAATAAAGTTTTATTGCAACACAGCCACAGTGATTGATTTACATATTATTTATGGCTGCTTCCCAGCTACAAAGGCAGAGCTGACTAGTTGCAGCACAGACCATGTGACCCACAAATCCTAAAGTATTTACTATCTGGCTCTTTACAGGAAAAGTTTGCTGACCCCTCAAGTAGAGCATTTAGCACTAAACATTAGCTATATATTTTTTATTGCAGTCATATCTTTTCAAAAAACAAAAATGCATTTACATGTCAGAGATTCTTATCCAGCTTACTTTTCAGCTAACAATATGAAAAACATCTTCCCATGTCAGTATTTGAGGCTGTACTGGGTTCTTTTCAAGGGTAGCATTGTGGTCCATTGTCCAAGTGTGCCAAACGTGCTTAACTAGGATCCACTTGATAGACATTTAAGCTTTCCTAATTTTTTTCTTATTTACCCCAATATTACAAGGCCTGTTTATATGACTTTCGGGGAGTATGGCATTGTGTTTGGGGGCCCCACTCTGTATCACATCAGACATCTCGCAATTCACTCACATCAACACTGAATGGTGTAGAAACCATTTTCTTGGTGTAGAAACGTTTGTAAAGATTTCTATAATTCTACTTGTGAAACCACTTGGGCCCAAGCAGCGTATTTTAAATTTCCAAGTGACTATGGTTTCTGGACAGTCACTGCACATTCTTATCTTCCTGTGAAGTGAGAAGCTGAACAAATTGTTTTCAGTAGTGATGAAACTTTAATGAGTATTAACATTAATGATGAATGAAGCACGCACTATCATGTTTGTGGACATTCATCATTTATTCATTTTGCTTCTGCCTTTTTTATTTATGCATTTTAGAATCAAAGATTCCTGCCCCCCAGCCAGGTCTCAAACCTGTTTGTGGACCCCAGAACCTCTAGTGGACATAGCTGATGGCCTGTGGTGCCCAGAGAATACACAGCCTTGCGTGTTGAATGAGCAGCCCTGGCCACAGTGTTTCCTGGGGCACGAGGAACAGAAGGGCCTGGAACTTCAGCAGCTGCCCATTTTCTCTCCCTCCACCTCCCCAGCTAGGTCCATGATTAGAAAACTTTTACTTGAAGCTCACTGCCCCCATCTGACTCTCTTGGATCCTGAGCAGCTAAGTCCTAACTGACTATAGCAGCAGTGCCTGATAGAGAAATAAGGGAGCTACAGAATGCAATTTTCAATTTTCTCGTAGTCACGTTAAAAAGGTAAAAAGAAGAGAGGAATTTTTAATGATCAATTTTATTTAACCCAATACATTAAAAAGCATCATTTCAACACGTAATCTACAAAAAATATGGAGATATTTTATATTCTTTTTCTTCGAGGCATGAAGCCTTTGAAATCTGGGGTTTATTTGACACTGATTGTGTATCTCAATTTGGAAACTGAGTTTTCAGGAGGAAGATTTCATCTGTTTTCAGATTCCTCAAGAAATCGGCTCCCACTGGAGGAAGGTACTGCCTGGCCTGTGTCCCCAGGGAGGGCCACGGGGTCTGACCCTAAATGGGCCCCTGTCCAGTCTCAGCTTAGAGTTCTGGCGTCTGATGCCATCTCTAGGGGTGACTCCGGCTGCCTCTACGACCCTGTCGTGGCTGTCTTGAGGGACGCTTCCCTGCAAGATGATGGCCGGAGGGGGGACTTCATCAAACTTACAGAACAGGCTGATCGATGGGGTCCCTTTATTAGGGAAGGTGTGTTTACCGAAAGTCTTTGTGGGGCTAGAATTTGCTCTGAGACTCGCTTTCCTTACACCCAGGCAGGGAGGTGCGGGAGCAGTTACCCCTCACCTGCCCCAAACTTCTTTACCGGCTACTGTTATTTATCAAAAAGAACCTAAGGGCCATGTATGACCAAACCGGCTTAACTCTAGATGCTGGATCCTTCGGAGGTCCCAGTGGGGAGAAGCCCCAGGGAGAGTCAGGAGGGCTGGGGCGGTGGGACGGCGGATATGGGGACGCAGGCACTTTAAGAATTTTCGGGCATGAGCTGTTGGCCAAAAGGCAGGGGAGTTTCTTTAATATTTTAACAACCCCCAGCTGTCCTGGTGCGCTCCAATAATCACCAGTCTGCAGCAGGGGCAGTATGTGTGCACCTTAACTGTGTCTTTCAGACATTGTAAGTTGTAAATAAAAGTTAAATAACAATCATGGTTAGGTATTAACTTAATTTTTAAATTTTAATATTTAAAATTTAAATATTAAAATTATTAAAATATTAAAATTTAAATATTAAAATATTAAATATTTTAATATTTACTGAATGTTCGCTATGCACCTGGCGCTGTGCTCAGCACTTACATGCAGGATACGATTTCATCTTCATAACAACCCAGTGAGATAGGCATTATTATTCCCATCTCCATTTTATACGTGAGAGGTATGAGGCACAGAGACGTCAAGTCATCTGCTCAAGGACACACAGCTGGTAAGTGGTAGAGTCAAGGGATGAACCTAAGTTTGTTGGATTCAGAGCCTATGCTTTTAACCACTATGCAGTCAATGTATTGAAGTGGGAAGATGTTTATGATATATTATTGAATTTTAAAAATCAGGTAGGGAATTCCTTGGCAGTCCAGTGGTTAGGATTCTGTGCTTCCACTGCAGGGGGCACAGGTTCCATCCCTGGCTGGGGAACAAAGATCCTGCAAGCTGAGCGGCACGGCCAAAAAAAGAAAAAAAAAGAAGGTTACCTATGTTAGGTTCATATGATCCCATTATTGGGAAAAATATATATATATATATGAATCAAGATGCTATTTTAATAAGTCGCTCCACATATTTTCTTTTCTCAGTAATTCTTCCCCACCTCCCATGAGCTCTTGCCATTAAGATTTGGCCTTGGAGCTGACGTTTTATTGCCTTGTGGTACAGGAAGGATGAGTATTAACTAGAAGAGGGTGAGTTTCCCCCAGGCAAAATGACGTTTTCATTTTTGACAATGTCTGGAGACATTTTTGAGAACCACAGTTAGGGGGGGTGGTGGTGGTGTTGCTACTGGTATCTCTGGTGGGTAGGAGTCAGGGATGCTGCTAAACACTCTACAGTGGACAGGACAGATCCTTCAACAAGGAGTTATGCGACCCACCTGTCACTGTGCCAAGATTGAGAAACCCTGACCTGATCTGCAGTAAATAAATCCTTGGCTTTGGGTTTTCAAATAGAATTTTTCAAGTCTAAAGCAAGGTGACAGTCTAACAGTAAACCAATTTAATTGGAAGAGCCCAGCTTTGCTAAGAGAGGAAAGAGCTTTCTCGGAACCCTTAAAAAGAGGTGTTTTCTGTCAAGAGACAGCATGGAGGACTGGAGCACAGAGTTTTCTCTGAAGCGTGGAGTAGAGAGGCCCAGACAGAAAGGAACTCCCCATGACACGGGAAGATGAAAGTCCTTTTCTGAGGATGGGGAGAGAGTCAGGGGAATGAGGGCAAACGTTTGGAAACATGAGACCTGGCTGAGAGGCTGAGGAGATAGAGCCCAGGTAGATGTGAGGGACTCTAAGCCATACGACTCTTCCTTCATTTCTCCAGGGGGAATCCAAGTCCTTTAGAGAAGCCCCAAATTCAACATGGCACTGGAGAAACCGGTGATTACAGTGGAAAAATTTAAATGGCGGAGTGAAAAAAAGAAAAGAAACAGCCCATGTGCCATGTGTCCAAAGGACGCATTAAAAAAAAAAACCCAAAAACCCTGTATATATGTTCATAAGACAGAACATGATGCATACAACAAAATGAATGAATCTCAGAAATACTATGCTGAGTGAAAAAAGCCTTCCACAAAGGAACATGTACTACATGGTTCTGTGTACTTGAGATTCTAGAACAGGAATATCTAATCCATGGCGGGAAAAGAATTCAGAAGAGTGGGTGCCTCTGGGGCCTGGGGCTGGGAATTGACTGGGGAGGGACATGAGGGAACTTTCTGGGGTGATGGTAATGTTCTATATCTTGATAGGAATTTGGGTTACATAGTTGTGCACGACTGGCAAAACTCAGTGAGCACATTCAAGATCTACACCTTTCAGTGTGTGGTAGGCAGTCTCCAAGATGGCCCCACTGATTCTTGTCTCTTGGTATTCAGACCCCTGCATCATCCTCTGCAATACTGGATGGACTTTATGTTAGTTAGCTTGGGCTGCCATAACAAAACACCACAGGAGGTCTTAACAAAAGAAATTCATTTTCTCACAGTTCTGGAGGCTGGAAGTCCAAGATCAAGGTGTGGGCAGGGTTAGGCCTCTCTCCTTGGCTTGCAGACGGCCACCTTCCTGCTGTGTCCTCACATGCCCTTTTCTCTGTGCACGTGCATCCCTGGCGTCTCTCTCTCTCTTCTTACAAGGACACCAGCCCTTGGATTAGGGCCCACCCAATCATCTCATTTTAACTTACTCATCTATTTCAATACACTATCTCCAAATATGGTCACATTCTGTGATATTGGGATTGAGGCCTCAGCATATGCATTTTGGGGGAATGCAATTCAGTCCGTAACAAAGCTTCTCTATGTAACCAAGGATATTGCAGAAATGACACAGTTTGATTCCTGAGGTTAGATCATAAAAGACATTGCAGCTTCTTCCTCACTCTCTAGGACCACTTGTCTGGAGGAGCTGGCAGCTTGAGGATACTCAAGCAACGTATGGAGAGGTGCACTTAGTGAAGAACTGAGGCCTCTTACCAAAAGCCATGTGAGTGAACCATTCTAGAGGTGGGTCCTCCAGCCCCAGACAAGCCTCCAGAGGACCACAGCCCCAGCCAACACCATTACTGCAACTTCATGAAAAATCCTGAGCAAGAATCCCCCAGCTAAGCCATTCCCAACTTCCTGACGCAGAGAAACTATGAGATAATAAATGTTTACTGTTGTTTTAGGCCATTACATCCTGCAGTAATTTGTTATGCAACAATAAGTAGCAAATACAGGTTTGGGCACCAGGAGTGGTGGAAAATTTAACAAAAACCCTACAATGTGGAGTGGTTTGGGATGGAACAGTGGCCAGAAGCTGGAGGACTTTGGCCAAGAGTCTTTGAGAAAGCCTGAATAGTCTTAGTAGAAGCCCGATGGCCTTTGAGGAGGCAGTGAGGGAAGGGTTCCAGGAAAGTGAGGAAAATGTTACTGGGGTTAAGGGATCCTTGTCAGGTGGTGGCAGAAGGTTTCCTAACACGTTGCCTGTGGTCATGAGGAAGGTAGAAAATGTTTGTGATGAGGCTGAATGGTCTAGCTAGAGAGAGTCCCAGACAGAGTCTTGGAAGGTGCTGCCTGGTTACTTCTTGCTACTTATAGTGAAATGTGAGGGGGAGAGACAGTTAAAGGAAGGGCTGTTAAACCAGGGCAGTGCTCTGGGCTTGAAAATTCCCTGCCTCTCCCGGTGGCAAATGAAATGTAAGAAACAGGTTCTGGGCAAAGATCAAATCAAGGGCACTCTCAAGAAAACACAGTCCAGAGAAGAAGCTGAGGGTGTGGTTGTAAAATCCTTTGTTAAGAATACAGATCCAGGGCAGTGTCCAGGAGAACCCTTCGGTCAAAGAACTGGGCTTCTAAGAAGCTTCTGTCCTTTGTCAGTCTTTGCAGAAGTCCATGGTGGAAGGGCTTGTGACAAAAAAGTCTGTGGGCGTGGTTTTTGCCTAATAGGATGAACCCCAATAAGAAGCACTGCCAACTCAGACTGACGGAGACCCACAAAAGTCAAAGAAGCGTCTGGACAACCAAGCTTCTACAGGCAGGAAGCAGGCTATAAAACTATGCAGCCACATCCATGGGACACCTTTCATAGGAAAGGGAGGACGACTCAGAAGGCGGAACTCAGGGACCTGGGGGCAGAGCCCAGAGCCCTGGAAAGTCATTTCTGGACAAGAGTTGGACTGAAGCCCAATCAAGGAACTGCCGATATTTTCCCAGCTGGACTTCAGAACTGCTTTGGGCCAGGGACTCCTGTGTGTTTCCTGTTTTTCTTCTTTTGGAACAAGAGGAGTGTATGTAGCAGTTATGCTATGTCTGTCCCACCAATATATGCTGGGTGTGTGAGGGACAGACCCTTTGTTCAGAGGTCTTCAGATTTCTGGAAGTAGTACTTGATGAGCTGAATGTAAGGTACTACACCCATGAGCCCCATCTGTACCTGGACTTGATTTAGACGAGATTCTGGAATTTGAGCCGATGCTGTTACTGGGGTGAGATTTTGGGGGGCCTCGGGAGAGAGGAGGAGGAGTGTGAATCATTGAGGACCCGAGGGCAGGCTGTGGTAGCCGGCCTCCAAGATGACTGCTGATAATCCCCACCTCCTGGTCTTCAGGCCCATGTGTAGTCTTCTCCCACACTGGAGGGTGACGCCCTGTGTAACCAGCAGGATATTGCAGCAATGACAGAGCATGACTTCTGAGGCTTAGTCACAAGAGATGTTGCCACTTCCATCTTGTCCTCCAGGATCACTTGCTCAGGAGGAGCAGCTGCTGTGTCATGGGAATGCTCGAGCCACTCTCTGGGGAGGCCCATGTGGTGAGGAGCCGGGGCCTCCTGCTGACAGCCATGTGAGCACGCCATCTTGGAAGTGGATCCTGCGGCCCAGGTCAAGCCTTCAGATGACTGCAGCCTTACGAGGGACCCTGAGCCACAGCCATCCTGCTAAGCTGCTGCCAAATTCCTGACCCACAGAAACCGTATAGATGATAACACATGTTTGATTTTTGCTTTAGGCTGCTACGTTTGGGGAGAATTTGTTATGCAATCATGATAACTAATACACATTGTGTGTTCATTTTACATGAAGGAGACAAAAATGTTGAATTCTAGTTAATGGTATATGTGCTAAAGCATTTAGGGGGAGGACTACAGATGTGTGCTATTTATTTTGAAATGCATCCAAAAAATAAGATGGATTAATGCAGGACAAGAAGGATGGGTAGACAGAAATGTAATAAAGAGAACAGCAAAGTGTTAGCGGTAGAATTAGGAGGAGAGCTGTCTCTGTAAAATTCTTTTTGCTTTGCTGTGTGTTTGAAAGTTTTCACATTAAAATGCTGGGGGGAAATGGCTGAGTAATTTCTTAACTTGGGTCGTAGGTACATGAGCATTCCTTAGATGATGATGATGATTATGTAAACTGCAGAGATACCTTTCATTTGCCCCTTAGTCTGTATATTTCAGAATAATAACTATTATTTGAATGGCTGAGGGAAGTGACTAGGTGAGTGGTCCTGAGTGAGACCAGGGAAGGGTGTGGAGGCATCGAGAGACCTGGGGACTCAGAGGGGTCTGGGGCTGGGACGCAGAAAACAGAGAATGGGACCTTCACACCAGTGGCCACAGAAGAAACCTGCGAATCATGCCAGGGACTAAGTCGAGCCAGCTACTCTGCCAGTAAGGCTGGCAAGGCCGAGAGGATGGTGACAGACAGGAAGTCTCCTCCCCAAATGCCATGAGGCCTTCTCGGGGGGAGGGGGGAGAAGGAAACCCTGATGGCTGTGTGTCCCCAAAGTGACCAGGCTGTGAGTGACAGTCACTGAGATAACCAGCCTTAAATTTGACTGAAAAGCGTTAGATTAGATTAGATTGAATACATAACCTCCAGAGAAGTAATTTTCTCCATAAGCCTCAGTCTCCTCTTACCTGTAAAATGGTAATAAAATATTTAAAAACCTCTTAAGGCAAGAGGGATTTCAGTTACCAATACGTCTGTACATCTGAGTCGAAGTATATAAATTTAGATTCTGATACACATTCATATATATTCATATATACGTACAAAAACACACACACACACACACACACACACACTCACCACAGAGGTACCGATGTGTGCAGATGGGCAGACCACAGTCTTGGAGGAGTTTGTACCAAAAAGTCAACAGGGAGAATTCTGGTGATAAGGGTGACAGCTTATCTTTTACTGTTTTCTAACTTTCTGCTTATCCCAATTTTTTCACATTTGATTATGTTCTACTTCAGAACCAGAGAACATAAGCGAAAGCCAGAGAAAGACAAATATCATACCATATTGCTTATATGTGGAATCTAAAAAAAGGTACAAATGAACTTATCTACAAAACAGAGATAGAGTTACAGATGTAGAAAATAAACTTATGGTTACCGGGAATAAGAGGGGGGAGGGATAAATTGGAAGAGAGGGATTGACATACACAATACTATACATAAAGGAGATAACTAAGGACGACCTACTGGATAGCACAGGGAACTCTCCTCAATACTCTGTAATGGTCTATATGGGAAAAGAATCTAAAAAAGAGTGGATACATGTATATGTTGAACAGATTCAGTGTGCTGCATACCTGAAACTAACACAACACTGTAAATCAACTGCACCTCAATAAAAATTTTTAAAAAAAGGGGAAAGCAGAAACTGAGACCCATCCTCCTAGCAAAAGCCCCTCCCCTAAGCCACCAAGGAAGCGCCCATGAGTACCTTGCCTGATGATGGGAACGCTGTGGGCGGCTCTGTCCACCTCGAAGGAGAACATCTTCTTGCTGGCACTCATGGGCTGCCTGTGGGAGGCTGGTGGGACCATGGGGGGCTCGGGGGACCCCTGCGACCAGCTCCTCTGCACTGGCGCTGTCCAGATGCCCGGGTAGAAGGGGGTCTGTGTTGGTGAGGGTGACTGGTTCAGTTGCTGGGTGGCCCAAGGTGGCTGTGGCCTTGGCCAAGGTGCTGGGCCCCTCACCCATGGGAAGGAGACCTGCAGGGGCAGACAAGAGGGTCAGGGGAGGTTACGAGCAGCTGGGGTGGTCTTCACCTTTCTGTCCCGGCGACATAATTGCTGCCCTAGATTTCGGCGTATAAGTCACTTCTCCCAGGAAGCCCTCCCAGACTCCCCAAATTTGGGATGGTGGTCCCCACCATAGGTCACCTTGCACACTATCGCACCACCATTTATTGGGTGCAGCCTTCGTGCCAGGCACCCAGTCAAGAGATTCACATGCATTACCTCATTTAATACCCCTGATGCTCTGTGACGAGCCCGAGGCTGAGCAAGACCTAGTGACTTTCCCAGGATCACAGATTTGGCAGTGAGCGTCTGAGCTGGTACAACGCCACCTCTGAGCTCTGAGAGGCTGACAGCTTTTTGTCTACCTTGCTCAGCACCGTATCCTCAGCTCCTAGAATAAACCCTTGGCACATACACAGTAGGTCCTTAAATACTGGTTGAAAGAATGAATGAACACATCTCCGAGATTCAAGCCCAGCTCTCCAGGACACACACATCCACACTGTGTGTCTCCCTGGCACTCCCATTCCACCTGTTCCCCGAAGCCGAGAGCTCTGGGGTGGCAGGCACCCCAACTGGCTCGCACCCCAACTGGCTCATTAACCTGTGATCCTCAACATCTGCCACATCTGATTCTTGCCAGACGCTCCATAAATATCTATCAAGGGAACCTCTTTTCATCTGATGCAGCGGAAGATGTCTGTAGCTACTTTCATTAGAGAGCACATCAAAATCCATCTATACCGGGAGAAGCAAATGCTGAGAGGTGCTGACACCTGGCTTTGTCTTGGTTAATGCTGTTGTGGCCATCCCTCCCCGAGCCTAGTGGTTAAACCGTGACATCGTGAATGCTACCATTTATTGTAATTACTCACCGATTTCTCGCGATAGCCCTGAAGGGGAGAAGCTCTCCTTATTCCTAGCTTACAAATGAGGCTTGGAGAGGTTAAGGACTTCACCAAGCTCAGGTGGTGGTGGAGAGGGTGGTGGGACTGGGGTTCTGGAAAGCTCTTTCCCTCTCTGTCTCTCTCTCCCTTCTCTGCCCCGCCCCCAGTCTCTTGGCAGAAAAAAACACACTTTTCAAGGAAGAAGCTAAGTTCAAAGGTTTGCCGCCTGTGGCGGTCACGTTTCTCTTTCTGCAGACTGCAGACACGTAATGAGAAACAGGACAGAATGCTTCCAAAATAGGAGCACTGGCAGACAGAACTTCCTATAGCTCCAGCTGGATTGTATTCAAGAGGAAGGTTCTCCACTCACTCAGGTTCCCAAACCAGTCTTTTAGCTACAGTCTTTCCCAGCCAAGTCAAGAATCCGGTGAATTCCCCTGAAGACTTTTTTGGAGTCAGGGAGAACACTGTTCGGGAAAATCAAACTCCAATTGCCTGGCGACACCTGGCCCAGCATTTATGATGACACTGGCCCCGTTGAAACCTGTCTCAGGAACGGACTTGGCAGTGTTCCAGAACTCTGTTACCTTATATGAAGATCCGAATTTCTCTCCACTGTGGGCACCTCGGTCTCCACCTAAGCTTTCTTCCTTTCTCTCCTTTCAGAAGCTGAGGTGTCCTGCTCCTGCCTTGCACTCACTTCTCCATCCATCCGATCCCTTCCCGTCCTCTCCTCTGGGGCTGTCTTGCCTCAATCATTCCTACAACCTTTCCTCATCGATTTAATAAAGATTTATCGAATGAAAGGGCTGAAGGTGGGAAGGGGGAAATTTGAATATGTTTTACCCCCGCCTGATAGAAAACAAATCGAGAGACCACGGGTAGTGTGGAGGAATTCCCTTTTGTGCTGGGATGCTCAGGTAGATGTGCCTCACTGCCCACTAACTGCCAGGGTGCTAAAGGGAGTGCTCATATCTCATGCCTCAAGTGGTTCACTGCCGTAGTGGACAGGCCGCAACCCACCTGGCTCTTCTGGAAATTCCAGGAATCTCCCTCCCAATCTGTCGGCCCATTGCTGTGGGTGGGGCTAAGCAATCAACCAATCACACTCCCTGGACATACTGATTGGTTCAGTGGTGGGACAAGTGATCCAATCAGAGCCAAGGAGACCCAAGAAGACTTGGCTGGACACCAGGATCTGGAGTGACCTGGTGGGACTTCACAATGCAGCCAGCATGAGGGAGTGGAGCCCAGACATGGAGAGAGGGAAGCTGTTTATTTATTTTTCAGATTGTGGTAAATAACCTGCAACATAAAATTTATCATCTTAGCCATTTTAAAGTAAATAGTTCAGTGGTGTTAAGTATTTTCACATTTCTGTGAGATGGATCTCTAGAACTTTTTTGTTTTGCAAAACGTAAACTCTATTAACCATTAGACAACAACTCCCCCTTCCCTCCGCAACCCAGCCCGTGGTGACCAACATTCTGTCTCTATGAATTGGACTACTCTAAGTACCAAGTACCTCAAATAAGTGAAATCACATGGTACTTGTCTTTTTGTGACTGGCGTATTTCACTTAGCATAATGTCCTCAAGGTTCATCCATGTCAGAATTTCCTTCATTTTTAAGGCTAAACAATATTCCATCATACAGTTTAGAGTGTATTTTGTTTATCCATTAAGCATCACGGACATTTGGATGGTTTCTACCTCTTGGCTATTGTAACTATGCTGCTGTGAACATGGTGGGGAAAATAAGGAAGCTGGTTTTGAGCCTTGGCTCGGGTGCTACCCTGAAGTGCTCCATCCCTGAGGCCGGCTAGAGCTGGTTTCTGTCGCTTGCAGCACACAGAGCCCGAACGATAGGGCCCCTATGGGGAAGGAGCCAAAGATGTGTAAATGCAGCAGACTCCAAGCTCTTCGGGTTTAAAAATTAAAAAATAAAGTGTTTTTTTTTTCTCTGAAGAGTGTTGGTTGAGGGTAGCTTTAGTTGGATGGTTAAAGTGGGTTTTCTCTAGTTTACCGGCTTGCTCTATCACAGGGACGGTCAAGGTTTTCTCAGAAATTGCTGATGGTAACTACAATGAAACAGGCAGGGAGAAAAGCAAACATAAGAAAAAGACTCACATTAAAAGCTAGCTCTGGGCTGTACAGGAAGCATGGGGTCAATGTCAGTTATCAACAAGTCTGTTTTTATTATTTTTTTAGTTTAGATTTAATTTTATTTATTTTTGGCGGTGTTGGGTTTTCGTTGCTATGTGCAGGCTTTCTTTAGTTGCGGCGAGCAGGGGCTACTCCTCGTTGTGGTGCATGGGCTTCTCCTTGCGGTGGCTTCTCTTGTTTCGGAGTGTGGGCTCTAGGCACATGGGCTGCAGTAGCTGGGGCACATGGGCTCAGTAGTTGTGGCTCGTGGGCTCTAGAGCGCAGGCTCAGTAGTTGTGGTGCACGGGCTGTTACTCTGCAACATGTGGGATCTTCCCGGACCAGGGCTCGAACCTGTGTCCCCTGCATTGGCAGGTGGGTTCTTATCCACTGTGTCACCGGGGAAGTCCCCAAGTCTGTTTTTAGAAACTTTAGTTTAAAAATACACGCTAATGGGCCTCCCTGGTGGCGCAGTGGTTGAGAGTCCGCCTGCCGATGCGGGGGATACGGGTTCGTGCCCCGGTCTGGGAGGATCCCATATGCCGCGGAGCGGCTGGGCCCGTGAGCCATGGCCGCTGGGCCTGAGCATCCGGAGCCTGTGCTCCGCAATGGGGGAGGCCACAACAGTGAGAGGCCCGCATACCGCAAAAAAAAAAAAAAAAAAAAAAAAAAAAAAAAAAAAAAATACACGCTAATGCCTTTTCTCTTTCTTTGTGTCTGTTCTCTGACCATATGGTATGTTGCCATGGTTGTTTTTTTTGTTTTGTTTTTGAGATAGCATATGTGATACTCCTGATTTCTTTTCCATACTACCTTTAAAATAGCAAGTTGTCAACCACCTGGATTAACCACGACCACACCACGACTGAATTTATATTAGCTTTAAAAAACACGGGTCAATGATTTACTCAAGAAGTCACTATCCATTTTCTTTCAAATTATCTACTTGTTCTTTGTGTTATTTCTCCAATATCTGCTTCTAACCCTGTAAAGAGTGTAAGTTGAACGGGAGACCCTAAAAAAAATTCGAAGTAGTTTGCACATCGAGTGCCTACAGTACACATGAATTCTGCCAGGAAGCCCTGGAGCCTGCAGAGAAGGTGGAAACTTAGACCTTGCCCTTGGAGAGCTTGTTATGTGCTCTGCCATTTGTAAGTAATTGTGGACAATACAACGGCTATGAGCCACTGTGTAGAGAAGCCACAGATGTGCCACAGACTGTGCTGGGCACTTAATGCACGTCATCTCATCTGATCTCCAGAATAATCTTGCAGGAGGCATTTTACCCCTCATTGTGTGGATTAAGAAACTGAAGCTCAGAGAGGTTAAATGACTTGCCCAAGGTCTCACAGCCAGGAAGTGGTGACACTATTGGACTCCAATACCTGTGCTCTTAGGACTTCTAGGTTACTCGAAGTCATGATTTATTACCTGCCTTCCATACTCACAAACGGATCTTAGATGATTGGTTAGTGAATGATAGGATATTTTCCGAGTTAAAAAAAGGAAATGAACATTAGATGGTGTGAAAAACCACAAGACATCACATGGGCTACTTAGAAATGGGATTTTCTAGGAACACTGACAACTGTCTTATGGAAGTGTTATTCATCTGGTACATGCCACGCCCTGGAAGCAGCTCAGAGGACCCCAGCCTCAATCTGGGAAGACCTGTGGTATGTTTACTGCTGTACCAGAGGAGTCCTGGGGTCAGCTGGTACCCGCCCACGAGAACCGATTGTTAAATGTCCAGGAATTTTGCCAACTGGTTGATAAACATAGCCATTAATAAGAATTAACTTACATAAATTTACAATTAAATTATATCAGAAACAAAGGTGATACAAACTTAAAACTCACCCCTTCCTAATTATTTTACTCTATTTTATTATTACCTATGCTCTTGAGGTTATTTCACTCTACTATATGTGTCTGTTGGAAATGCTACACAGTGATGTGTTACCACACCTCTCTTTCCATCTCTGTATTCAGGGATGTGTCATTGGGAGCTTGAAATTGACCGTGGAGGGCGTATTACACGATAGAAATCAGGAAATGCTAGAAATCAGGGCTTGATTTTTAAAAATTATATAAATAGGTTTAATAATGTTGGTTCATGTAGAGTTTGATTTTGTTTCTTTGTTTGTTTTGTTGATTGCCAAGACTTAAGATGGTAATGGAGAAAATGTTAACAATGCAGATTATACAAAAGCATGTTGTGTCTTAGCCATTATGTTATGAATAGAAAAAAAAATTGAGGAAACGTTCTTCGAGTATTTGAAAATTATTATCTGATGCAGCAACAAAGTCACTCATGTCACTGATGAACATGTGAAGTTCTAACGTCTTTCTTTTTTCACTTGTATTATTCATAAATCCAAAATATCCAAAAATACCCACGAGTGCTCAGGTTGGGAACTCTCTCATTCGTCAACTGCAATGAGAAATTGGCTATGGATACAAGAGTTCGGCTAAAGTCAATGAAAGCATTCTGTGAGACTCAGCTGGCTATATAGAATTTACAAGAAAGAGTACTGCATTTCTTGTTACATGGAAAGACTGTGCTACACATTCTTTATATCAGTAAACCTTATGCTATGCATCCATGTACTTTACTTTTTCCAGAGAGCTGGTCATTAAATATTTACCAGCCAATCGCTGGCTGTGCTGGCACCCAGCAGAGTGCCTACTACTCATGGTAGGTGTTCGCTGACTGAGCTGAACAGTTGGCAAATATAGTGTAAATAAAAAGCACTTTGATTCTGGGGCTGGGATGGGGAAAATACATGATAAGCCTGGCACATCTTGTAACAGCAGAGAGTAAGGAAGTGCCCAAAATGAAAAGGTGGGGAGATGCTCAAGGACACAGCAACCAACCTGAAAGAGCCCCCAGTGGCCAAGGCTGGAAGAATTTGAGCAAAGTAATAGTTAATGAGTATTGGATTATAACTCAAAGTGTAAAATCAGTATACATGGGTCCATACTGACATAGATACATTAGTGAGTAAATACATAAAGGAGGGAGAAGAGACCGGCTTCCTTACAGAAGAATTTAACATACATAGATGTGGAGCTTAATTCCCACAGTATGGAAGGGCCTGGGGGGTAGGGGTGATGGTGGCGAGCAGGCACACTGACCGCAGCATGGAGGAGCCATGGACCTGGAAAGGCAGAATGGAGACTAGAAAACATGGCCAGTAGAACTCAGAAGCCAGGAGAGGGGGCTACATGGTGCCAGGACAAATGGCCTTTATCTCAACAAGTCCCGGGATGTCACCGTAACTCAGAGACGGATAATAATTCTATGTCCCCAAGAAAAGGGTAAATCATGTACGGGGTTTCAGTGTGAGAAATCAGGGTTATACATTTAGAACACAGAACCGCCAAGTTATACATTATTTTTAGGTTTTGGAACTTAAAAGAATTAAGTCCCTTTGAGCTGTTCAGAAAAGCCATTCGTTTGGGGTTTTCCCAGCTGTGTTAAAGGAGATCTGGCCCATCTAATTTTCCCATTTTCTTGTAAATCTTCAATCTTATGGTTTTTCCTTTCCTTTCAAGTTCTAATCAGCTTCCTGGTCAGTCCATAAAATGGGACATAGAATCTAATGAGAAAACAGCCGGATTTTTGCAAATAGCTTTTGCTACCCGTAGACTTGGCCTGCTTCAATTCGGTCTTGCCAGATAGAGAGACGGAATGAATGAATGAATGAATGAATGATCATCAACTAAGTTCAGAGAAGGAGCAACGTGGTTCTGATTTGGTAACAAAGGGTGTGGTCTGCCAGAGGAAGCAGGACGCGGCCCGGTTCCTGGCCGGGTCCGGGTTCTGTCTCAGCAGGATGCTAAGGGTTCAGCCCGCGCTCCCGTCTCCACCTCCCCCGATGTCATCTGCATCGCCTGTAGACATCTGGTGACAACACAGCCTCAGGGGTCCTTTTGTGTGAGTTTTTGCTGCGGAGGCCGAGCCTGAGGCTGCCTGCTGCCCCGTGCCCTCCACTTCACTGGTCTCGGGAAATCGCCTTTAATATAAAACACCCAGCCTCAGGAGTTCTCATCACATCAGTAAGTCCCCACAGGACCTGTAAGAGCACAGGGTAGAGGAAATCCTATAAGGTCAGGTAGGAGATGACAAAGCTTGACAAGAAACAGGTTTTGTTCTGAAGGGCACCATGCTCTCTGGTCATTCACTCCGTTGCCGGCTCCTCAAACCCCGGTACAGTAAAGCCACATCCTCCTCAACAACGGGCCCTATTCAGAGGTCCCAGGAATGTGGAAACACCACCCTTCTTGGGGATGGACTACTAAGGCCCCGACTCTGAGCTTCTCATCACACCTGTTCACCACAGGAGAGAAATGAGCAACTCTGCTTCCTTGGAGACTGGCCTGGGACTTTTCCAATGGAAAAGTGGATTATTCGTCATTTTCCTCCCCCCCACATCCCTAGTAGCAAATCCCGTTCGGAAGGCTCCACTTAGGCAATAGGAATGCTTCCTAATGTCATGGACATCTTCTTTGTTTTTGCCTCCCCCGCATCCATTTCTTCCATCTTCTGGATGGGCACCTTAATTTTTTTGCAGGGAAGACACCCTTTCCCTGACAATCCTGAGTCCATAGAATTCTGACCCTTCCACCCCAGGGGTGAGACCATAACCCAGGCCTGGCCAATCAGAGCATTCCTGGCCCCTGGCCTCAGTGATTGGTTCAGGGGAAGCCACGTGATCCAAGCCACTGCCAATGAAGATGCTGGCTCTTTCCCTGGAACTGCTACTTTGTAGGATGCTGGGGCTGCTGGTGGCTACTTTCCTACAGGTGAGGCAAGAGTCTGTCTGAGATTGGGAAGCTAACAGGGAAGAAAGAGTCAGATTCCTGACCATGATTTGGGCGCCTGGATCCAGCTGGGCCTAAGCTGCAGCTTTTGCCCTTTTCAGTTCCATGAGCTTTTTTTTTTTTTTGCCTAGGCTAGTTTTAGTTGGTTTTCTGATACTTGCAAACAATCAAATTTCCTGGACAGTATGCTTACTGAGACTTTAGCATAAGCATCACTATGTACTCAGAGTGAAAGTTGTTTTAAAGGTTATGACATGCTCAAATAAAACCCACCAGACTGTCATCATGCACCAAATTTACCTTTCAACTTATAAAAGTAAAGCAGCATCTCCAGAGAAGAATGATTTAAGACCAAGGAATCAATCATAAGACAAGTAGTAAAACGCTGCTTAGAGAAACTTTGATAGATAAATAGTTCTCTAGCTACAGCAGGCTTCAGACTACAAATCCCAAATTTCTGCTTCAAAAGTGACTCAGGGAAGACATTCCATAGTTTTATTTATTTAGCTTTTTGGCCTCGCCGTGCACTTGTGGGATCTTAGTTACCTGACCAGAAATTGAACCCAGGCCCTCAGCAGTGAGAGCACTGAGTCCTAACCACTGGACCACCAGGGAATTCCCAACAGTCCACAGTTTTAAAAGAAAACTTTCCAGTTGAAGAAACAGGCAAAATTTGTAATATGCATCCGTTGTATATATAATATGTTAATGTCTAGTATATTTATCAGATCCATGTCAATGTAATTATATTATTACTATATTTGCAAATGCATATATATGTGTATGTATATTTAGAACCACATATTTCCAGCTCTTTTTTAAAGAGGTATTGAAAAGACTGTTCAAAGTTTAGTTTTCCAGCTTGTCTGTTTCTTCTTATTCCTCAGTAAACTTAAGCAATTAACCAGCACATTTCCTGGCACACAGTAAGGCTCAATCTGAGTGAGTTCTTTCTCCCCAGCTCCCCCCTCTATTTTAAGTCCTTCTTTTAGAAACCAAGTCAAATGAAAGAGGCAGTACTGCATAATGTTACAAGCAGAGGCTGGTAAACGTTTTCTGTAGAGCCAGACAGTAAGCATTTCCAGCCCTGTGGGCCATAGGATCTGCCCAGCTTACTCTGCCGTTGTAGCCGACAACACAGGCAATACTGAAATGAATGGGATGGCTGTGTTCCCAGGAAACTTTACAAAAGCAGGCGATGGCCCGCATTGGCCTTGGGCCATAACGTGCCGACCTCGGGTTAAGACCTTGGGATCCGGCGTCACACAGACTCTGGTCCGGCTCCCGGCTCTGCTCCGTCTCTGGGACCCTGACGAGTGTGTCATTTCTGTGCCTTGTCTGTAAGACACAGGGATACCAACAACCATTTCTTAGTCTGTGAGAAGTGGGTGAGATAGTGCACGTGAAATGCTGGGAACACTTCCTGGTCCATAATAAATGAGCATAAAACATTAGCCACCAGGTGTGATCACCATCGTCAAAAAAGGAGAAGAAAGGGCGCAACTGAATTTGTCCAGGAACGGCAGCAATATCCCTGGTAAAGAGTTAGTGGGTGGACTTCCCTGGGGGCGCAGTGGTTAAGAATCCGCCTGCCAATGCAGGGGACAGGGATTCGAGCCCTGGTCCAGGAAGATCCCACATGCCGCGGAGCAACTAAGCCCATGGGCCACAACTACTGAGCCTGTGCTCTAGAGCCCGCGAGCCACAACTACTGAGCCCGCGTGCCACAACTACTGAAGCCCACGCACCTAGAGCCGATGCTCCGCAACAAGAGAAGCCACCGCAAAGAGAAACTCGCGCACTGCAAAGAAGGGTAGCCCCCGCTCGCCGCAACTAGAGAAAGCCCGTGCGCATCAACGAAGACCCAACGCAGCCAAAAATAAATAAATAAAATAAAGAAAATAATTAAAGAAAAAAAGTTAGTGGAGCCAGGGACTTCCCTGGCCGTCCAGTGGTTAAGACTCCACGCTTCCAATGCAGGGGGTGCAGGTTTGATCCCCGGTTGAGGAACTAAGATCCTGCATTGATGTAGCCAAAAAAAAAGTTAGTGGAGCCAAACAAGCAAGGAAGCCAGATAACTGAAAATGCAGTTTCTCCTATTATCAGTGGCTTTCGTTTTTACCCACATAATGAATCATCCCCTGTCAGCGTGTGAAATTGCAGGTTGGACTGGGAATTGCAAGACCTTCATTAACCGCTGGGCAGTGAAGGACCTGCCTGGGCTCTCACGGCCCCACGATGCTTCGTGCTATTAGGAAAAGGCTCCAAGGGACTCAGGAGAGCCGGCTTTTAATCCTGCCTCTGGATCTATATGATTGATGCCTAACCTTGGGGAAGTCACTGAAACTCTCTGAAGCCTCAGTTTATGCCATGATAGGGGTGGTCCCAGGGACCTCTATAAAAACAACTGAAGGGGGAAAGGGGACCTGGGATTAATGAGTAGCTCCTTGGCAGAAATTGGAAATTGAAGCTCAGAAAGGTAAAGCCAGTTGCAGCTGGCATTTCAACTTGGGTCCACCCAACTCCAAAGCCCTTGCTTTCTCGATTGTGTTCTGCAGAGCTTCCCCATTAAAGCAGCAAGGAATATTGGCCGACAGAGGGCGCTCTTCTCGCAAGACAGGACGTCATGACATTGCAGGGACAGAAGACAGTATCCAGGAGCCACGTGGGAGAGTCTGGCTGGACTGGGAACAGGGCAGAGCAGGCTACAGGGAAGGCCAGACACAGGCAGTCATGGGGATGGGGGCTGCCGACAAGGAGCTGTCAACCCCCTCATGGAACAACTCGGCACGTCATTTGTGGCGCCTGGCTTCCTTTTTCATTCTGGCCATTTCCATCCGTTTTGCCGTATTTCAGAACAGAGAAAGACATGATTGATACATACGGGTGACGTGGGTTTCCTTACTCACGGCGCCACTGTGACTAGCACAGCTTGTTTCCACACCTCCTTTCCCAGAGCTCAGAAAGCACGAGTAAAGGCAACAACCAACAAAACCCACAACACGGCAGCACACCTGACTCTGGGACTTCAATTTCCCACGCCTGGTGCCAAGACTCTATGGGATTAATCAACGGTTGCTTCAGGGCATTGCAGATGGCCCTGCGGGTTATGTCCTGCACAGTTTCAGTGGGCGCCATCCACATGGACTACGTTGTGAATGGTGACCCTGGAGTTGTGCAATATGGCAGCCCTAGGTTATACTTTGATGAGAGAGGTATAATTTACAAAGTATGGTCCTGGGGGCTTCCCTGGTGGCGCAGTGGTTGAGAGTCCACCTGCCGATGCAGGGGACACGGGTTTGGGCCCCGGTCCGGGAAGATCCCACATGCCGCGGAGCGGCTGGGCCTGTGAGCCATGGCCGATGAGCCTGCACGTCCGGAGCCTGTGCTCTGCAACGGGAGAAGCCACAACAGTGAGACGCCCGTGACCACAAAAAAAAAAAAAAAAGGATGGTCCTGGGCACAACCTGGCTGCCAATGCACTTTGTCAAACAAGAGTTTTTCTTTATATTTTTCCATCTTGTATGTTATTCTATGGGTAATTTATCTGCAAATGTATTATCTGCTAGCGGGGGCAGGTCTTGGGAGGTTTCCCTGTCCAAAAGGACACTTACAAAGGAGGCATCTTGGCTGCTCCATGCTGGTTTGCTTGACTCTAAAGCTGAGGGTTATCATGTGCTTATTAGGTGCCAGACGCTAGACTAAGCAATTTACGCACTTTGCCCACTTAATACCACAGTCACTCAAGGTGGTAGGAACTATTGTTACAGGAGTGGGGACCGAGGCCCTGAGAGGTAGATGATTTGTGCACGTCCAGTATAAAAGCCGGTCAAGAGCAGGGCTGGGACGGCGCTGGAGTCAGCCTGACCTCAGGGCATGTGCTCTAACCACTGAGATATCTGCACACACATCTGGATTCCTAAGCGCCCCACACCTCACCCCCCTCCCCCAGTAAAATGCTGTCACACCCTCCTCTATTGGTTAGGGTCACCACAAAACCTGAACTAAATGCTTTCATTTGGGAACTCTTTGTCGGGAGAAGAACAGTTCTCATCATACTTAATCTGTATGATATCAGGGCAGTCCTCCGTGGAAACTCCATCCAAGGAGGAAACACAGCGCCCTCACCAGGGACCCCAAAATCAATTGGAAACAAGAATATGCCGGAAGCAAGATGGCCACGAATTTTTTAGAAAAACTGGGCTTCAAAATATTTGATGAGAGATGCTCTTCAATACCTCTCCCTTTTTCCCCTCTTCCTTTCTCTTCTTTTAAACAGCCAGCAGGTTGGAGTCATCAGGAAGTGGAATTTGTAGGAAGGTGTCAGTCAGTCCACAGGCCGCCCTCACACGGACGCTGCAAAGGACCCCTCCATGAATATGAGCGTCATGGATGGAAGCTTCTCAAGCTGGGGACGCCCCGGCAGACAGCGCTTTTGAGAAGATGGGGCTGTGGAGAGTCCTGTAAAGTGCCCTGGGCACAGGCCAGGGGAACACTTGTGCAGCTGCCTGCAGTCAACCGAGGAATGAAGCAAGGTGCAAGTGCGTGTAGGAATAAGAATTGAAAAAATCCGTGCATATTCGAGTGACCGTGAGAGTATGCTTTCCTCGGTGTGAAAACCAGTCAAGGCTACTGCTCCAGCTAGCATCAGACTAAGTGGTTTTCTCCCCTCCTTTTTCCGCAAGTGGGGATAGTGTTTAATTTGCACTGACAAGCTGTGTGGCCCTGGGGAGATTACTTAACCTCTCTGAGTTTCGGATTCCTTGTCTGTCAAATGGGGATCATGGGAGAACCCATCTCATAGGTTGCTATGAGCGTGAAATAAGGGAGAGCAGGTGAATTGCTTAGCACAGTGCTGTTCACGTCAGTGATTCCTCCTGCTGCTCTCCTGGTTTCTCTTCTTACAAAGCATCTTCTTCCGTCTTATCTACTCAAGGTTAGAGGTCGTCATCACTTTTTCCCACAATTATATAAGAAGCACCTTGTAAAATAAAGTCCCCATTCCATGGTTGTACACCCGTGTGCATAACAAACTTACTCAAAATGGCCAAAAGGTGGAAGCAACCCAAGTGGCCATGGATGGATGATCAGGTAAACAAAATGTGGTGAATCCATACAATGAAATATTCAACTGGAATGAACCATGAGGATATCATACTAAGTGAAATAAGATGGTCACAAAAGGACAAACAATGTAAGGTTCCATTTATATGAGGAACCTAGAATAGTCCAATTCACAGACACAGAAAGCATGGTGGGAGGGGAGGAAGGAAGCAGGGGGTTTGATGTGTTGGGCTTAGAGTTTCAGTTTGGGAAGATGAACAAAGTTCTGAAGATGGATGGGGGTGATGGCTGCACAACAGTGTGAATAGATTTAATGCCACTGTGAACTGTACACTGAAACATGGTTAAGATGGTAAATTTTATGTGTATTTTACCATAATTTTGAAAATTAAAAGTTAAAAACAAACCCCAAAATGAAATACCTCCAAGGTTTCTCCGAGGTTTGGGGTGATAGAAATGGAGGAAAATGTTCTGAGAGCAGGTTGTGGTGATGGCTGCACAACTCCATCAATATATTCAAATTGATTGAATTGGACACTTCAAATGGGTGAAGTTTCTGTTATGTAAATTGTACTTCAGTGAAGCTGTTAAGAGCAAGCAAGCAAACAAACACATGCTGTGATCCGGAGGAAACTTTGGAGGATGAAGGAGCTGTTCACTGTCTTGATTGTGGCTATGGTTTCACAGGTGTACCCATATGTCAAAGCCCATCCACTTACAGACTTTAAACATGTGCTGTTTATTGCATGTCAATTATATCTTAATAAAGCTGTGTTTTAAAAAGGCAGAAGAGTATTCCATATATAACGAACTCCTTATAATATATTAAACTCCTTAGAATATATTAAACAATATAATTTATTAAACAATGCCCCCTTTGGATGGAAATTTAGGTTTCAAATTTTATGCCCCTATCAATAATATTTCAATAAATATCTTTGTAGGAAAAAAGAAGAAAAAAATGCAGATATTGTTTGCTGCTCCCCCTCTTCTTCTCCCCACGGGCAAGCCACAAAGTCAGAATTTCCCAGGGAGGGGGCCTGGGAACCTGTAATTTTACTGAACATTCCTGAAAATTTCTTGGAATCAGACATGTTGGGGCACATTGAATCAAACTTCATGAACTTGGATTTTCAGGCTTGGGAGTGTGAAATCCCCTTTTCTTTGATCCCTAAAAAATTCTGTAAGTGTTCCATACAAATGATTCTAAATTTCAGTTTCCTTCCTATTGGCGGTGCATCAGAATCATCAGGGAGCTTGTGAGAATGCATATTCCCAGGCCCTACTCCCAGGGAGGATGTGTATGGTTGCCAGATTTCGCATAAATAAAGAAATGAATAAATCAATATATAATAAACTATAGGGTGTCCGTTAAATCTGAAGTTCAGATAAACACCAAATAATTATTTTAGCATAAGTGGTTCCTTGCAATACTTGGGCCACACCTGTACATAACAATGATTTGTTGCTTCTCTGAAATTCAGATTTAACTGCGTGTCCTGTATTTCATCTGGGAATCCTAAGTATGAGTCCTCAGGCCTGGGGTGAAGCCCACATCTGCACTGTGGGTCTGCTCCCCACGTGCTTCTGACGAGGGGGATCCTTAGAACCCATGTTGAGAACCCCTGATCAGGTCAACACCTTCTATGTCAGGAGCCCCTCCTCAGGGCGGCCAGTGGATCCCAGTGCATCCCACAAGTGAGCACACTTTAATGTTGGTCCAAGGAGGAAAAGGGGGCTGAGAAGCAGCAGGACAAAACTGCCCCAGGTTTTCAAAGCCAAACGTGGTGGATGCGGTGTCACGGGCCCTGCAGCCTGAGGGACGGTGCTCATCTTCTCTGAGTGAGTATTTAGGGCTGCCTAGGGGACCCACACCCCAGAATTCTGTCTAGATTCTCTAAACTTTATTTATTTATACCCAGCCTCGTCCCAGAAAGGACTTTAAGCCTCGGAGGTCTCAGTCCATGCAGGGTTCTTGGTGCTGGGGAGTGAGGTTAACACGCCGTCTCTCTGGGACACACACGACAGGTATTAATTGTGTGCTCACCACGAATGGGCATTATTCTGGGAGTTTTACAATTAGAACCATCTCATTTAGCCCTCGAGATAAGCCTGCAAGGTCATTGCTGTCGTTGGCCCCATTTTGTAGATGAGGAAACCGAGGTTCAGAGGGGTCCAATGGCTTGTGCAAGAGCGCACCGAGTAGGCCAGTGGCAGAGCTGGGGTTCTGACCCAGGACTGTGTTGCTAACCAGCCCCCATCCTGCCTCCCTACTGAACCAGATACTTCTGGTCACTGAGCTTTGCTGGGCGAATTTTGGGTTACGTTCCGCTTAACCTGGGGCCATACTTTAGGTCCTGATCCCGGGAACATTTCTGATCCGGTGTGATAACAGCTGGCAGGCCTTGAGCGTCTACTCTGGCCAGAGACTTTGACTTTTTATACATAGATACTCTCTCAACGCCCTGCACCGCTGAGAAGACCCAGACCCAGGCATACAGAGAAGCCTGGCCGAGGTCACAAAGCTAGGAAGTTGCAGAGCACTGATCTGTCTAAAAAGGAAGCATCCATCTCTGCATCTTCAAAAGCACACACCTGCTTTCCACCTCCCCTCGCCAAGCTTCACTTTTCAGGAAAATGCTCTCCCTCGGGGCTGGTCCCTAGACAACTCTTGCATGTAATTCCACGAAATGCCCAGAAGAGGGCGCGAGGACTCGCTCTCCCCGGGCACCCACGCGATGGGGCTGAACTTCGCAGAATCGCGAAAGGAAGAGTGACGCGCTCCAGACGAACTCCACCTGTGGCCGTACCCGAGCCCTAGGCTGCACGGAAGGTGACACAACACGGCACCTCTGCACCCCACCCCCCCCCACCCCCCCGCAGGGGCCTGGACTCACCGAGGCTGGGTTTTCGATGACCAGTTCGTAGGTCAGCCCTCTGGACCCAAACCTCAGGATGTCTCCGGGTAGGAGCTTCACATCCACGTTCTGAATGTGGCACTCATTGACGAACGTGCCGTTGCAGGAATTGAAGTCGTGGAGAACAAAGCTGCTTTCGGCCTCATTATATTCAATGAGTGCGTGATGGTTGTCGACGTCTGCAGACTGAAATGCAGAAGGGGGACAGTCAGAGCCAGGAATAACAGGAATAACAAGGAATAACTAGTGCCACTGACACTGGGGGCCCCAATGTGCTAACCACTTCATCTGGCTGGACGGTCACTGCAATCCTCATTTTAAGAGGAGGATGCTGAGGGTCAGAGAGGTTAAGTGACTTGCCTAAGGCCACACAGCTAGTGAGTGGAGGGTCACCAGACCCTGACAGCAGACCGAGACTAGATGCCCAGTTTTGGGGTAGGGCGTCAGGCAACACAGAGGCAAGAGGGAACTCGGGGGGAATTGGCCAGGAATTGGCCACTTGATAGTTCTCTGATCCCATGCCAGTATCCTTTTGGTTGTCCCGAGTGGCAAGACAGCAGAAATGGCCCAACACAAACCAGAAAGGTCAGTTGGCAAGTGACAACTGTCCATTTACTGCAAGTGTTAAAGTTCAGGGGAGGTTTTGTAATAATTGTTGTTTGTTCTATTCATTTTTAAAATAACATGTTTTTTGTAATAATGCAGAAAATGAGAACTAGAGAAAAACACAAAGAAGACATTAAAATCACTTAGACTCCCGTCCCCCAGAGGCAGGCACCGAGAACACGGTGGTTCACATCATTCCAGTCTTTTCTCTATGCTTACAATCTTTTTAAAAAGTTTAAACACAATTGAGCTCACACCACAAAACATAGTTTTATAACTACCTTTTAAAAGCCTTGGTGTACAATGAAGGTTTTTCCCATGTGCTTAATTATTACTGTTGCTTCTTAAAAGCTAATCAGAATTTATCTAACCAAAGATGATCTATTTTTCAATAGGGGCCCTGGTGTGACCACATTTCCCTCAAAAGAGAGAGACCCCAGACAGTGATTTGTCAGTGGCGTCAGAAACCTCCTGTGTAACCACTTTAATAAGAAGAATGAGCAAAACTCGGCACCAAGGAGGAAATATCACATCCCCCCCTGGCCCCGGCGCCCTGGACTATGGGCTGCAGGGCATGCGCGAAGTCTTCTGTCTCCTCAGGACACTGCCTATGAGCCATCCACTCCAGCCTGAGACTTTGCAACTATTTTCTAAGTCACTCTTCTCAGAGTGCCTCATCCAACTTTCATAGAGAGTACTTGGACTTAGAAATCTATACTAATGTCCCACAATATAATTATAACCAATAGCTTTTATTAATAATAGCTTATAGTATATGAATAGATAATAATATAACTGCATATATTAGTAGAATATATTAATGACACATTATGTGTAATTACACAAATGCCAGGAAATTTGCTAAGTGCTTTACTGCATTATCCCGTTTCATCTTCACAATAATTCAAAGGGATACTTCCTCATTTAAAACAAAAATTAATTTTTTATTGAAGTCTAGTTGATTTACAATGTTGTGTTAGTTTCAGGTGTACAGCAAAGTGATTCAGTTATACATATATATAATATCTATTCTTTTTCAGGTTCTTTTCTATCACAGGTTACTGCAAGATATTGAATATAGTTCCCTGTGCTGTACAGTAGGTCCGATAGTTACTCATTTCTTAGATGAGGAAACTGAGGCATAGAACGATTAAGTGTGCCCACAGTCAGCCACTTTGACTCGCTTGGCTTGTTCCCAGGTTTGCCTGATTCAAATGACTGTGCCTTTACCCACTTTTCAAATTCCTACCAAACACTTTGGCACTTAAAATACTGAAACACAAGAAGAAAGCAGGAGTAGCTCTATTAATTTCAGGCAGAGCCAACTTCAGAGGAAGGAAAGTTATCAGGGATAAAGAGAGGCGATACATAGTGATAAAGGGGTCGATTCTCCAAGCAGACATAACAGTCCTTCATTGTATGTACCCAACAATAGAGCATCAAAGTATGGAAGGCAAAAACTGATAGGACTGCAAGGAGAAGCAGATGAATCCATCATGGTAGCTGGAGACCTCAACAGCCCTCTGTCAGTGACGGGCAGACCCACCAGGCAGAAAATTAGGAAGAATGAAGTTGAACTGAATAGCACTACCATCATCTGGATCTAACTGGCAATCACACAGCTTCATCCCACAGCAACAAAACACACATCCTTCTCAAGCTCCCATGGAACATTCATGAAGCAGACCACATTCCAGGCCACAAAATATACCTCAACAAATGTAAAAGAATAGAAATTATGCAAAGTACGTTTTCAGAACACAATGGAATTAGGCTAGAAACCAATACCAGAAAGACAGCTGGAAAATACCCAAATATTTTCAGATTAAACAACACACCTCTAAATAACAGATGGGTCAAGGAGGGAGTCTCATGGGAAATAAAAATTTATCTTGAGCTAAATGAAAATGAAAATACAACCTATGAAAATTTGCAAGATGCAGTGAAAGCAGTGCTTGGAGGGAAGTTTATGGCATTGAAGGCATACATTTGAAAAGATCTAAGCTTCCACCTTATGAAACTAGAGAAAGAAGAGCAATATAAGCCTACCACAAGCACAAGACAAGAAGCAATGAATGAAATAAAAAGCAGGAAAACAATAGAGAAAAGTCAGCAAAATAAAGAGCTGTTTGGTTTTTTTTTTTTTTTTTTTTTTGTAAAGATCAATAAAATTGACAAACCTCTAGCAGGATAACCAAGAAAAAAAGAGAGAAGATACAAATTACTCAAATCAGAAATGAAAGCGATGGCATCACTACTGATCTCATGGACACTGAAGGGATAATAAAGGAATATTATGAATAATTCTATGCCCACAGATTTTATAACTTAATGAAGTGGACCATTTCCTTGAAAGACACAATCTACTGAAACTCACACAAGGAGAAATAAATACTCTGAATAGACTCATATCTAGTAAAGAATTTGAATCAATAATGAATAACCTTCCAAAATGGAAAGCACCAGGCCTGGATGGGTTCACTGGTCAATTCTATCAAACATTAAGGAAAGAATGATATCAGTTCTAAATAATCTCTTCCAGAAAATAGAAGAAGAGAGAACACTTCCCAGCTCATTCTGTGAGGCCAAGCTTATTCTAATAGCAAAACCAGATAAAGATATTGCAAAACAGGAAAATTGCAGACCAATACCTCCCATGAACATAGATGCAAAATCCTCAACAAAATATTAGCAAATTGAATCCAGTGATGTATAAAAAGACTTCTACACCACAGTCAAGTGGGATTTATTCCAGGTATGCAAGGCTGGTTCAACATTTGGAAATCAATTAATGTAATCCATCACATCAACAGCGTAGAGAAGAGAAATCGCATTATCATAACAGTAGATGCAAAAAGAGCATTTGACAAAATTAAACACCATCCATGATAAACTAACAAACCACCGAACCACCACAACAACTCTGGGCAAATTAGGGATGGAGGGGAACTTCCTCAACCTGATAAAGTACATCTATAAAAACCCTAAAGCTAACGTCATATTTAATGGTGAGAAACTAGAAACTTTCCAATTAAGATCAGGAATAAGGTGAAAATGTCCCCTTTCACCACTCATTTTCAACATTGTACTGTATGTCCTAGCTAATGCAACAAGGCAAGAAAAGAGAATAAAAGATAGATTGGGAAGGAAAAAGAAATCTTCTTTGGTGAGGTGTTTGTTCAGATCTTTTGCCCATTTTGCAGATGGCATGATTGTCTATGCAGAAAATCCCAAAGAACCGACAGAAAGCCCTCCTGGAACTAATGAGCAATTGTACCCAGGTTGCAGAATACATGATTAATATACAAAAGTCAATTGCTTTCCTATATACCAACAATGAACAAGTGGAATATGAAATTAAAAACACAACACCATTTACATTAGCACCAAAAAAAAAAAATGAAGTACTTAGGAATAAATCTAACAAAATACTTAGCTATATGAAGAGGTATATGAAGAAAACTACAAAATGTTGATGAAAGAAATCAAAGTAGTCTAAATAAATGAAGAGATATTTCATGTTTATTTGAAATTCCTTAATGATATATGATGTTTAACATCTTTTCATATGCTTATTTGACATCTGTAGATTTTCTTTGGTGAGGTGTCTGTTGAGCTCTTTTGCCCATTTTTAAGTTGGGTTGTTTGGTTTCTTATTGTTGATTTTTAAGACTCATTTATATTGTTTATTTATTTATTTTATTGAAATGTAGTCGATTTACAATGTTGTATTAATTTCTGCTGTACAGCAAAGTGATTCAGTTATACATATATATACATTCTTTTTAAAATATTCTTTTCCATTATGCTTTATCACAGGATATTGAATATAGTTCCCTGTGCTCTACAGTAGGACCTTGTTGTTTCTCCATCCTGGATGTAACAGCTCACATCTGCTAACCTCAACCCCCCACTCCATCTCTCCCTCAACCCCCTCCCCCTTGGCAACCACAGTCTGTTCTCTATATCCATGAAGACTCATTGATTTTGGATACATGCTTACAGCATCTTTCTTCATAACTGCCAAAAACTGGAAGCAACCAAGATGTCCTTTAAAAGGTAAATGGATAGACAAATTGTGGTACATCCATACAATGAAATACTAGTGATAAAAATAAATGAGTTATCAAATAACAAAAAAGACATGGAGGAATCTTAAATGCATATTGCTTAGTGAAAGAACCTAGTCTGAAAAGGTTACATACCGTATGATTCCAACTGTATGAAATTCTGGAAAAAGTAAAACTATAAGGAGAGTAAAAGATCAGTGCTTGCCAGGGGCACAGGGGCTCTGGGGCTCAGAATGAAGAGGAGGGGCACAGGGGATTTCAGGGCAGTGAAAATATTTTTTATGATACTGTAATGGTGGATACTTGTCACTATACATTTGTCAAAAGGAAAGAACGTACAACGCAAAGAGTGAACCCTAATGTAAACTATGGACTTAGTTAATAATAGCATATCAATATTGGTTCATCAGTTGTAACAAATGTACCGCACTAATGCATGATGTTAATAATAGGGGAAACTGTGTGTATTGGAGGGGTGGATATATGGGAACTCTCTGTATTCTCTGCTCAATTTCCTGTAAACCTAAAACTGTTCAAAAAATAAAGTATTTAAAAAAATGAAAACACATTAGTTCTTTGGAAAATGTCACCCACATCATCTTCATCATCATTGCCATTGATCTTTGTGTCCTTTGAACCTTTGATAACCCATGAATGAGAGAAATTCTGTGTTACATTTTGTTTGTCTCTTGCCAGGCTTCACTGCTTTCAGTTCCTCAAAAACTGTCAAGCCATTATTAAGAAATCAAAGCAAGCAGGAAGTTTTAAATGACTCCACAAATTCGGGTGAGCCTCTACCACATGTTAGGCCAGGAGACAGCTTCCTAGTTTGGCCCTATAATATCACTCGCTCCCTTTACTTGGAAAATTGCTAAATGCTGCTACTGGACAGACGCCCTGCTGCTAATACAGACTGACTCTATAAGCCCCAGCCTACTGAGCTGTCCAACTATGAGATGAACTGTTATTTATTTATTATTATTTTTATTATTATCCTTATCATCCTCTAACATATTTTGAGGGCTTCCTGTGAACTGGGCCCTGCTGAAGCATTTTGTGTGCATTTTTATCATTTAATCTGCATGACAGCCCTAAACAGGGACTCTATTATTATCTCCATCTTAGAGATGAAGAAGCTGAGACTCAAAAGGCGAAGTGAGAGGACAGCATTACCTTGATACCAAACCCAGACAAAGACACTACAAGAAAACTACAGACCAATATCTCTTATGAACACTGATACCACAATCCTCAACAAAATAGGAGGAAACCGAATTCAACAGCACATTAAAAGGATCATACACTATGACCAAGTGGGATTTACTCTTGGAATGCAGACTTGATGGTTCAACATATGAAAATTTATCCATGTAATATATCACATTAACAGAAAGAAGGAAAAAAATGATCATCTCGATTGATGTACAAAAAGCATTTGACAAAATGCAACACTCTTTCATGATAAAAGCACTCAACAAATAGGGAATAGTGGGAAATTACCTCAACATAATAAAGGTCAAATATGAAAGGCCCACAGGTAGCATCATACTCAAAGGTGAAAGACTGAAAGCTTTTCCTCTAATTTCAAGAATAAGATAAGGATACCTGCTTTTGCCACTTCTATTCAACAAAGTGCTGGAAGTCCTAGCCAGAGCAATTAGGCAAGAAAAAGAAATAAAGGCATCCAAATTCGAAAGGAAGAAGTAAAATTATCTCTGTTCACAGGCAACATGATCTTACCTGTACAAAATCCTAAAGAGTCCATGAAAAACCACAACCCTCTTAGAACTAAAAAATAACATTCACTAGCAAAATCATAGGACACAAAATCAACACACAAACATCAGCTGTGTTTCTATATGCTCACAATGAACAATCTGAAAAGGAAGTTAAGAAAATAATTTCATTTACAATAGCATCAAAATGAATAACATATTTTGGGATAAATTTAACCAAGGTGGTAAAAGATGTGTACACTGAAAACTACAAAGTGCTGCTGAAAGAAATTAAAGACACAAATAAATGGAAAGACACCCTGTATTCGTGGGTTGGAAGACTTAATATTGTTAAGATGTCATTACTACACAGCAGGATCTACAGATTCAAAATCCCAACAGCAGTTTTGGCAGAAATAGAAAAATCCATCCTAAAATTCATATGGAATCTCAGTGGACCCCAAATAGCCAAAATACTATTGAGAAAGAAAAGCAAAGTTGGAGGTCTCACACTTCCTGATTTCAAAACTTACTGCATACAAAGGTACAGTAATCAAAACAGTGTGATACTGACATAAGGTCAGGCACATAGGCCAATAGAATAGAATAGAGAGCACAGAAATAAAACTTTGCATATATGGTCCAATGATTTTTGACAAGGGTGCCAAGATTATTCAATGGGGAAAGAGCAGTATTTTCAACAAATGATGCTGGGAAAGACTGCAAAAGAATTAAGTTGAACTCTTACCTTACACCATGTATAAAAATTAACTCAAAGTGGATCAAAGACTTAAACAGAGTCTAAAACTATAAAACTTTTAGAGGAAAGCACAGGAGGAAAGCTTTATGACATTGGATTTGGCAATGCATTATTGGATATGATACCAAAAGCATAGGCAGCAAAAGTAAAAATAGATAAATTCAACTATATCAAAAATTAAAACTTCTGTGAATCAAAGGACACAATAAACAGGGTGAAAGGCCATCTAGAGAATGGGAGAAAATAGTTGCAAAACACAAATCTGAAAAAGGGTTAATATGAAGAATATATAGAGAACTATAACTCAACAACAACAACAAAAAAGAACCCCCAAATAACCTGATCAAATATGGGCAAAGAACTGGAATAGACATTTCTCCAAAGAAGATATATAAATGTCCAACAAGCATATAAAAAGATGCTCAACATTACTAGTCATTAGGGAAATGCAAATCAAAACCACAGTGAGATACCACCTCATACCCATTAGGATGGCTACTATCAAAAACAAACAAACAGCAACAGAAAATAACAAGTGTTGGCAAGGATGTAGAGTAGGGGAACACTTATGCACTGCTGAGAATGTAAAATGGTGCAGCTGATATGGAAAACAGTAGAGCGGCTTCTCAAACAATTTAGAATAAAATTATCATATGATCCAGCAAGTCCACTTCTGGGTATATACCCCAAAGAATTGAAAGCAGGAACTTAAAGAGTTATTTGTACACTCATGTTTATAGTAGCATTATTCACAATTGCCAAAAGGTGGAAGCCACCCAAGTGCCCACTGACTGATGATTGGATAAGCAAAATGTGGTCCATCCATACAGTGGAATATTATTCAGTGTAGGAGGAAGGAAATTCTGACACATGCTACAACATGGATGAACCGTGAGGACATTATGTGAAGTAAGTGTCACAAAAAAGCAAATTTTGTATGATTCCACTGTGTGAGGTACATAAAGTAGTCAAGCTCATAGAAACAAAATAGAACGGGGGTTGCCAGGAGCTGGGGAAGGGGAAACGGGGAATTGTTCTTTAATGGGTACAGTTTCAGTTTTGCAAGATGAAAAATTCTGAGGCTGGTTGCACAACAATGTGAATAACTTACAACTACTGATCTGTACACTTAAAAGTGGTTAAGACGGTAAACTTTATAGGTATTTTACCACGATTTAAAAAATGGCTAAGATGAAGGGACTCACTCAACATCAGGATGCTGGCCCAGGGCAATGTCAGGGTTTGAACCCAAGTCTAATTCCAAAACTTGTACCTTTGATTTGTACCCTGTGATTTTCAGAGTAGAGAGTGATTTAATAATGAGAGAGGAGACAGGCAGGACCTAATATACAAAACAAGTGCATTTTTTAAGGCTCCTGCATTGAAAATGTCTTTAAAAAGTATATAGTGAGTCCATAAAATATTGAGACGTTTAAACTTCTATTAACAATGACCATCTGCTCTGACGACCCCTGTGCTTTAAGGAAGCCTCCTCGGGAAGCTGACTTAGTTATGACATTGCCCTGAGGTTCACTGACATTGTCGCTGAGGTTCGACGTGTACCTGGAACCGTCCTTTGGAGCTAGGTTTCAACCTTGCATCACCTGGCACTGGGAAGCCCCATCTCAGACCATAACCTCCCACTCCCGGCCTTCCTTATCCTCTGTCTCGTCCTCTCCTTGAGTCACGTAGCCTTTGCTCCCTGTTTGCTCCCTATGGGTAATGCCCTATGCTCACCCAGCCTGGGCCCTGCTCAAGCTCACCAGCTCCTTCAAGTCCATCCTGGCCCCCAAACCCTCCTGCCACCCTCACACTTCTGTCCTGAGGCTGGCCCAGTGCCCTTTGGGCCCCCCAGCCAGCAGGTCCCTGCTCTCAGGCTTTTCATTCTACTTTGACAACAGCCTCCTAGGTCTTCACCTCCTGCACCTGCCTGCATCCTCCGTCTGCTTCTCCCGACCCTCCTCCATCCCTTTACACGGCGCCCTCTGCCCAGCAGGCCCACCTGTGCGGCTACATCCATGGGCTGATGGGCTCCTTGTGTCTGGTTTCTGGTTGGGTTTGGCCAATGGGGGGGTTAGAGATCAGAGCAGGGAGGAGAGAGCTTGGGGTACTTACTCCCCTGGCTTCCATTCTCTGGGGCCACACAGCTTCCCTCAGAGGACTCTACCCAGCCCTCGGGGTCTCCGGGTCCCAGGAAATGCCCCTGCCCCTCACCCCTCAGCTCTGGGGGTGGGAACAGTCCTCACTCATACTAGCTCTGGGCCCTGCACTATCCTTTGTGGTTTCTCTGAGCCCTGCCCACTCCCTATGGAGTCCCTTCAGGAAACTCCCCTCCATCACTCCACACCCCTGTGAATGTGCCTTCAGCTCCCTGCCAGGACCTGGACTTCCCAGGCATGGAGAAGCTCCTAGATGGGAACCTCAAGGCTTCTCCTAGCTGCCAAGGGCCTCCGGGTGGTCCTGCCTTCATCCCACCCTGGTCTGGTCCCTCTCCTCAACCATCTCCTCTTCTGCATCCTCACCTTGACAGTGTAACTTCCGTCTAACCTGTGAACGTGCTCACCACCCCCTCGGCCTGGAAACACCGCCCCTTCCCCCTTCCTTTCCTTTATTGTCAAATGGCTTCAAGAGGTTCCTCTCCCGCTGGGTCCTCAACCCACTGCCATTGCCCTCGGGGGCCTCCTCGGGCTCTCGGCCTCCCTGTGACATGTGACACAGTTGTCAGAGAGAGGCACGTGGCCTGGTGGTTCAGGGGTTGGGGGAGCAGGGCAACGTGGTGGTTATTAGACTGGGCTCGAGTCCAGCTCTCCTACTTCCTAGCAGGGTGACCTTGGGCAAGTGATACCTCAGCTTCCTCATCTGTAAGGTAACAAAAGGACAGTCTTATAAGCTACTGGTGACGTATAAATGATATAATACATACTAAAGCACTTAGAAGAGAACATAGGGCAAATGGGAAATGTTCTCTATTATGAGCAAGAGGATGGGCTCTGGAGTTAGAAAGCCTTGAGTTCAAGTCTCACCTCTGCTACCTTCCAGCTGTGCAGCCTGGGGCATGGTTCTTTGCTTCTCTTTGGTTGCTCCCTGAGCAGCAAAAATGAGTTTGATAAGCTGGGCTTCGTAGGATTGACAAAAGGTACTGCTTGGTGACATGTTCAAAGGAGTGGGATAACATTTTTGAAATTAACTTGTGTGTGTGTGTTTGTGTGTGTGTGTGTGTGTGTTTTATCTATTTCTTTTAACCTTTTGGTTCTAGGCTATCCCATCCCCCAGCCCCATCCCCCCACTGCCTCCAGAAAGGGATGTAGTGCAGAAATAGTAAAAAAAAAAAAAAATGGGGTTTTCAAAAGAATAAGGATATGAGGAAACGGCCAGGCGCTGGTGAGACGACGGGTCTGGGATTGGAAGGAAAGAAGAAGCTTCTCTGCTTCCCCGTCAGCTGGATCCTTCCTCCCCGGTCTCCCCGGGAGAGCCCTGTGGACCGGCAAGGCCTCAGGAGAGGCTGGTCCTGAAATCAGACTGCCTGAGCGTGGTGCCCAGTGCCCCAGCCTCCCTCTGTGACCTCAGGCAGGATAATCAGCCTATCTGTGCCTCAACGCCCTCATCTGTAAAGTGGGGCAAACAACACTAACCTCCTAAGGATGAAATGAGTTAATACACTCGAAAGTGCCCAGAACAGTACCTGGCACAAAGCAAGCTGTCTCTGTGATGAATACCCTCAGCCTGGCAGCAGCTCTCTGGCTCCCTCACCTCTCTGACTGCTTCCAGGTCTCCACGCCGGGCTCCTCTCCCCTCAGATGTCCGTTTCCTCCTCACTCTGTCCATGGGCTGGGGCCACTGTGCCACCCCCTCGATTCGCAGGTGTGTATTTCCAACCCCTGGTTCATCTCCAGGCCCCAAACTGCCTGGCCGCTTCCGGGATGTTCAGGTGCTCACTCAACCAGTCCTGCTTCCTGCCCTCTTGGTAACGGGATTATCACCTGCCAGCTCATCCAGCCATCTTTCTCCGTGGCCTGTGGCATTGATCCTACTGATTCTTCCAGAAAGCTCTCAGACCAGTCCCAAAGCAACGGTCCAGTCAAGTGGTAGTATTAATGTGCTGGGCAGAATGGTCTCCCAAAGATGCCCATGCCCTGATCCCCAGAACCTGGGAATATGCTCCATGACGTGGCCAAAGGGACTGTGATGATGTCAAGGTTACTAATCAGTGCTCTTAAAAGAGGGAGACTAAGGACTTTCCTGGTGTTGCAGTGGTTAAGAATCCGCCTGCCAATGCAAGAGACACGGGTTCGAGCCCTGGTCCGGGAAGATCCCACATGCCATGGAGCAACAAAGCCCGTGTGCCACAACTACCGAGCCTGCGCTCCAGAGCCCACGAGCCACAACTACTGAATCTGCGTGCCTAGAGCCCGTGCTCCACAACAACAGAAGCCACTGCAATGAGAAGCCCGTGCACCGCAACAAAGAGTAACCCTCGCTCGCTGCAACTAGAGAAAGCCTGTGCTCAGCAACGAAGACCAAACCCAGCCAAAAACTTTTAAAAAAATTTTTAAAAAGTGGGAGACTATCCTGGGTTATCCAGGTGGGACTAATTGAACTCCACCAGTCCTTATAAGCAGAGGACTTACTCTGGCTGTATTGGAGAGATAAGTGGTGTTTCTTGCTGGGCCCCCATTTAACAGCCCCAATGCTCCTCTTCCTGGGAAAGCACCAGGTCAACGTTTCCTCTTTACCCAAATCCCCCCCTAGATGGCAACACCTCAGTCTGTTGCATGAATGAGGATCACAAGAACATTCATCTCACATTTCACTGACAACCCCCATTCTCGATTCCACAGAGTGGAATTTCCCTAGCTTAGTCAATTATCTTGTTATCTCAGTTAACTGAGAATTTCCAATTTAGATATTAGATGTTCCCAAAGCTAAATTTACACTCAAAAAGTGAAGCTTCTGTTTTTAGAAGCTTGAGTCAGCTCAGTCTGAAACTCAGCCCCACCTCCCCCGTCTAGCTGTGTGATTTGGGCCAGTTCCTTAACCTTTCTGAGTCCCATGTCCATGTCATCAAATGAGGATAATAATGATAATAGTAGTTCTCACCTTCACAGGATTTGTTTTGTGGATATAATTCTATAAATATATATACAGAACATACATAGATGATGTATAAAGCCATGTGAGATACAGTAAGTAGTCCATAAATGTATGCTGTAGCTGTTTGTATTATGTATGCTATTCAAAAGATTATGATCTTTCTTTCATATCACATCCATCAGAATGGCTACTATTAAAAAAAAAAGGGAAATAACAAGTGTTGGTGAGGACGCAGGGAAAGTGGAACCCTTGTGCCCTGTTGTGAGAATGTAACTTGGTGCAGCCACTATGGAAAACAGCATGGCAGTTCCTCAAACAATTAAAAATAAAATTATCATATGATCCAGCAAGTCTACTTTTGGGTATATATCCCAAAGAACTGAAAGCAGGGCCTTGAAGAGATATTTATACACCCATGTTCATAGCATTGTTTGCAACAGCCAAAAGGTGGAAACAACCCAAGTGTCCATCAGTAGATGAATGAATTAACAAAATGTGGTGAATCCACACAATGGAATATTATTCAGCCTTATAAAAGGAAGGAAATTCGGACACATGATACAGCCTGGATGAACATGGACATTATACTCAGTGAAAGGATATTATACTCAGTGAAAGAAGCCAGTCATGAAAAGACAAATACTGTTATGATTCTACTTATATGAGATACCCAGAGTAGCCAAGGTCATAGAGACAGAAAGCAGAACGTTGGTTGCTGGGGGCTGGGATTGGGGGATAAGGGGAGTTGTTGTTTCATGGGTGCAGTTTCAGTTCTGCAAGATTCAAACAGTTCTGGAGATGGATGGGGGTGATGGCTGCACAACAGTGTGAATATATTTAATGCCACTGAACTGCACACTTAATAAAAGTGGTTAAGATGGTAAATTTTATGTTATGCATATCTTACCACAATAAAAAAAAAAAAGAAAAATGAGATCACGATCTAGCCCTTTCCTCTGAACGTTTCCTCTTGGAAGCCCTCCATCTGCTGGTGAGAAACTAGTCCCATCAATTGCTGTGCTGGGTACTGACCAATGAAATCAGCCGCCAGTTCCCAAACAGGGGACAAAACATTCCCTGAGGACTGGTGAGACCAAACAGGTGAACCCCCAGAGCAAGGAGCACTTGGGGAGAAGCCAGGGGTGAGGTGGGGGTGAGGGGGGAGGATGGGAGCACGACCCAGGCAGGAGGACAAGCGTGATGCAGATGGGGAGCCAGCAAGTGCACCCTCCCAGGCCTGTTTCATTCCGTGGATTTCCCCACAGAGAGTCCACCTGTCACCTTATGTCCCAAAATGCAGGTGTTCGCTTAGAATAACAGAAATGTGCATTACACAGGTACCATACTTCACCCCGTAGATCAGTGAAGATCCAATGGGGGGTCAGCACCCTAGGCTGGGGAGGGAGTGGGAGACGGGCGTCCACTGCTGGCAGGACACCACATCCGGAAACCTCTGGTGGACAATTTGGCTATGCCCATCAGAGTTACAGCTGTATGTGTCCTTTGACAGAGCAGACATACCTGCACGTCCGTGAAATGATGCAAATAATAGGAGAATCCCAGCAGCCTTGTTTAATAATAATAAACAAGATTATGGTGTAGGCTCTGGTTCTTTTCTGAGAGGGAGCCCAGAACTGGCAGGGGCCAGGAAAAGGGACGAGAGTCATCTGGCTGGATGGGATCTGGGGTGTGTGTATGAGATCAGTCTGGCTTCACGACCCTCAGATACCACGCTAGAAGGGCTGACACAGGCTGGAGAGATGGCTCCACCCATGAGAAAGGAGATGGCTGGCAGGACACTGATCACCGAGGGTGAGGGGTGGACACGAGCATTTCATCCCCCTGTCATGTCTGTTCTTTCTTTTTCTCTTCCATCTCCACCCTCGTAGCTGCAGCCCTGCGCTGACTTGGGCTGTCCTAGAGCTCAGTCTTCTAGGGATCCTAGGATTTCCCCAGGGTGGGACTGGGGGAGTCCCTGGGGAGGGGTAGGGTCAGTCAGCCCTTCATTGTTTACCCTTCGCTTCTCTTTTCCTCAAAACAAAGTTTATTGAAAGAATACACACACACACACACACACACACACACACACACAAGCAGGAGTTCTGCTGATCAAGAACGGAGAGGGAGGGAGCACTGATGGTGGGGTTCTCAAAGTGTGGTCCTGGAGCCAACTCCAGGGGACTCCATTCCCCCCACCTGAACCTGGGGAGCATATAAATGTGAAGATTCCTGGGCCTTACCCCAAACCCACTGGGTCAGAATGCCTAGGAGTTCATGTTGAACAACCACTCTTAAACATGCGGAAAATCCAACAACCACTGGCTTTGGTGTTTCTTCATTCTGGAAGAACTGAGTCCCTTTCTCAGCAGAGTTTAAATAACAGCCACATCCAACTCTAAAGATTACAGTTTACAAGGCACATCAAATCATATAAATTATAACTTGCAAGGTTTAGCTGTGAAATGAGCAAGGCTGAGGCTTTTGAGCCATGTAAAATGGGAGAGGGGAGATTGTGAATAGAGCTCCTGATGGCTCGCCTGCATACAGCAGCTGGGATGTTCACTGGCAGGTCTCCCCCTTGTTTACAATCCTTCAAGCCTTCTTCCCACTGCTTTCAGATAAAGATCAAAACCCTTATGGTGACATGAAGGAGGCCGACTTGTCCCTTAGCCCTCCTCCTTCCCACTCTGACTTCTGGACGCCCTGGTTTTCTCTCAGTCCCTTGGGTTCACAATATGCTCTTCCACCCCAGGGCCCTTGCACATGCCATTCCCTTCTCCTATTGTCTAGTTAAGTCCTCCTTGTCTTCCATATTCCTTTCCTTTACAGCCCCAATGTTGGAATGGAATTAGTCACACCTTTGTGGGATCATTTGACTTATTTCTCTCTCTCCTGGCAGCTTCCTGATGGCAGGGACCATGTCCAGTTCTGCCATCACTGTACCCCTAGACTTGGCTCGGTGCTGAGGCTCTGGGTAAATACTGTGCAATGAATGAGTGATAGCAACAGTTATCACTGTTGACTATAAACAGTTCTCACTAGCCTGGCTATAAACAGGCTTCCTATTGCCTTAGGGAACCAAACTCCTTACAGGATATAGAAAAAAGTCTGGAGGGTAAAACCCTGCAAATATCAATATTGATATTTCCTTGAGCCAAATGATTACAAGTGACCTTTATTTTCTTCCTTATATTTTCCTTTCTCCCAATTTTTAAAAACAAGAAGCATGTAACTACCTTCCATTATCGGAAAGAGTAAATGATGTCGAAATACTATGATACCAATAGTCAAAACAACATGTCAGCCTTGCTGATGAGTAGAAATCTTTAGAAGCATGACTGCCTATTCTTTAGGATTGATCCAAGCAAATAAACAATCTTTTTTATTTGCTAGATGTAACCTCTGGGTAAATGCAATGATGACTTTTTAGTAATATAAATCCCTGAATTTTTTTTTTTTTTTTTTTTTTTTTTTGCGGTACGCGGGCCTCTCACTGTTGTGGCCTCTCCCGTTGCGGAGCTCAGGCTCCGGACACGCTGGCTCAGCGGCCATGGCTCACGGGCCCAGCCGCTCCGCGGCATGTGGGATATTCCCGGACCGGGCACGAACCCGTGTCCCTTGCATCGGCAGGCGGACTCTCAACCACTTCGCCACCAGGGAAGCCTAGTGACGTATTTCTTAAGCTAAGTCCGAGGAGCAGTAAGCAGTCAATTATTTATATACAATGAATGCAACTCAATTTCTGTCTAGTTAATAACTGTCCTCATTAGTTCCCTTTTCCAAATGGCTTATTAATGTCAGTGGATCCTCATCTCAACCCTGTGCACCTCTGAGGATTCTTCTCAGTCTCTGTTTTAGGAGACCATAATAATGATCATTGTGTCATTCACTGACCACCACATGCCAGGCTCTTTCTATGCATTTCTCACTTAATCCTCAGAATAAACCTGTGAGGTAAGAGGTTTACAGACAGGGAAAAGGAGCTCAGAGTGATTAAGTAATTTGGTTGAAGTCACTCAGCCACAAAGTAGCCTAATGAGATTCAAACCCAGCTCTGTCTATCTCCAAAGCCTGTGCTTTTAAAAATTACTACAGTTTTCTAATATCATAGTCCGGTTCAAAACAGAGATCTCTGTCTCTACTTTAGCCAGACAGGAAATAAAACTACCCCAAATCTATGCCTTGTTAGGATAAAGAAGAAACTACAGTTCTTCTTCTTCTTCTTTTTCCTCCCACTTTGCACACTGAACAGATGTTCTGTGTCCTTGAAGGGAGACCATATCATGGAGGAGAATCTCACGGGGACGTTCATGGAGTTATCTTTAAATCTGTTGCGTTTACAATAAACATTCTCAGAAAACTAGGAATAAAGGGGGAAATTTCTCACTTGGTAAGAAAATGTATAAATACCCTACAGCTAACCTCGTACTTAACGGTTAAAGACTGACTTTTTTCCCCTAAGGTCAGGAACAAGTGAATATAAGGATTTATACACTGCTCTTGTTCAGCAGAGTCCTGGAAGTCTTAACCAGGGAAATAAAGCAAGGAAAAGAAGATTCAAGGCATTCACATCTCCTTTTCTGAAAGGAGAAATAAAATTGTTCTTATTTGCAGATGACATGATTGTTTATGTATAAAATCCCAAGAAATCTACAAAAGCCCTTATATAAGAAAGTACAGTTAAGGTTCCAAGATACCAAGAAGCATACAAAAATCAACTGTATATCTATATACTGTCAATGAACATGTGGACACCAAAATTAAAAATATAATACCATTTACAATCACTCAAAAAAAAAAAGAGAGAGATATACTTAAGTGTAAATCTAACAAAACATGTTCAGGACTCGTATGCTGAAAACTACAAAACACTCATGAGAGACACTGAATAAATGGAGAAATATACCATGATCATGAATTGGAAGACAATGTAGGAGTATATCAATTATTCTCACATTGTTATATAGGATTAAACACAATTCCAATCAAAATTACAGCATGATATTTTGTATATACAGACAGGCTTACACTAAAATGTAAATGGAAAGGCAAAGGAACTAGAATAGGTTAAAAATTTTTTTTAAAGAAAAGTGGGAGGAATCACTCTACCTGATTTAAGACTTACATAGCGACAGTAATCAAGGCTATCTCATAATGGTAGATCCATTATGACAAATAGATCCATGAAACATAATAGGGAACTAAGAAGTAGCCCCCATAGAAAGTATGGCCAGATTATTTTTGACAAACTTGCAAAAGCAATTCAATGGAGAAAGGATAGTCTGTTCAACAAATGCTTCTGGAACAACTAAATATCCACATGCAAGAAAAATGAACTTTGACCTAAATCTCACATCATAAACGACAGTGAACCCAAAATGGTTCATAGATTTAAACATAAAACTATAAAACACTTAGAAGAAAACATAAGAGAAAATCCTCAGGGTCAGGGACCTGGTGGCATGTTCTTAGACATGACACTAAAAGCATGATCTATAAAAGAAAAAATAACTACCTGGACTTCATCAAAAGTTAAAGCTTTTGCTCTGTGAAATACTCTGCTAAGAGAATGAAAAGACAAGCTATGGATGGGAGAAAATATTTGCAAACCATCTATCTGACAAGGGACTCATATCTAAAATACATAAAGAATTCTCAAAACTCAATGGTAAAAAAATTAACAATTCGATTAGAGACACTTAAAAGATATGAAGAGATATTTCACTGAAGAGGATATGCAGAAGGCAAACACGTACATGAAAAGACATTTAACATCACTATCGATTTGGGAAATGCAAGTTAAGACTATGATGAGATACCACTACACACTTACTAAAACAGCTAAAATGAAAAACAGTGTTTATGCTAATTGCTGGTGAGGATGTGTCTCATACATTGCTGGTGGAAATGAAAAATGGTACAGCCATGCTGGATAAGTCTGGCAGTTTCTTTACAAACCGAATCTATATAAACACATATGTTAATCCATGCAATCATACTCCTGAGCATTTATCACAGAGAAATAAAAACTTATGTTCACACAAAAACCTGTATACAAATGTTTATAGTACATTTATTTGTAATAGCCCCAAATGGAAACAAAATGTCCTTCAAAAAGTGAATGGTTAAACATAGGTGATACGTCCATACCGTGGACTATTACTCAGCAATAAAAGAACAAGCTAATAACCTAAATGGATGTCAAGGGCATTACAATGACTAAAAAAAAAAAAAAAAAAACAATCGCAAAGGTCATAGATAAATGATGAAAATTATAGAGACGGAGAACAGATTAGTGCTTTTCGGAGCGTGGGGACGATGGTGGGAGGAGGAATTGTGACTATAAAAGGAGCATCACAAGGGACATCTCTGATGATGGAATACTCCTATATCCTGAGGGCCACACCCAAATCCACACGTGGTAAAATGGCACAGGACTCCACACATGCTTCGTGCCATTCTCTCTACCATTTGTGCATCTATAATTATTTCAAAATAAAGTTTAAAAAACTCTGTTGAGTGAAGTCTGACAGTGGTCTGCCTTTCACAGTCCTAAAGGGATTCCATTGCATTTCTCTTTCTGCTTCAATATTTTAATCCCTTTCAAAATGTTAAAAGGCTCAAAGCCACTGTTTTTATAATTCCTTACTTACAATTTCTTCCAACTTCCTTGGCTGTCAATGAGCTGGGACTGTGGACCAAGCCACAGCTAATTCAGAGAATGGAATGAAATGAAGTGAGAGAGCACTGAGGCCATGCCCAGGGCTTACCCTGATTTACTACTTGGAGGTACGGGGGCGGGGGAGGGCTCTGAGGGGCCCGTAGTCTCCAGAAGCTCTGGAAAGGGCAAGAGGCCATTGCTCAAGCTGGGCACTTCAGGTGGCCGTGGCTACCAGACGCGGAGCAGGTGAAGGTCAAGCATCAGCTCTACGCCCACCTTCCAAACCGCGCCATCAGGGTGGGACACTGCACACACAGTCAGCAAAGGACACAGGGCCCATCGCACTTTGCACTGTGCTCATTCTTACCACATGTGCCAGGGAGACCCAGCACATGTGGGGAATGGTTATTGGTGGCACACCGAGGAAGGCTGGGACTGTTAGCCAGAGGCTGTGCTTTACAAGAGACTGGAGTCCACAGAACAGTAAGGACTTTTGGTGGTGTGAGGGGTAGGGAGGGTCGGGGACTGGCTAGGAAGAGGTCTTACCTCTAAAACAAGGTCTGAATTTTCATGCCTTCCAATCGTAGTGCTTTTATTCAGGACAAAATAGCCTTCTGCACTCTTTAGATAGGCTTTCATATTCTCTGCTTTCCCTATAAAAGGTTTTCAGAAAACAATTTTGTTAGAAAAATACAGTCCTCTAATTATTCAATGTCATATTTAGAATGAATGGAATACACCATAATGTCCACAGGAGAAGTCAGCAGAGGTAGGAGTGGATAGCTGGATTTAACAATGATCACAATGATAATTCCACACATTTTTAAGACTGTCCTTTTAACAGTGATAGCCGGCATAGATGAGCTTGCTTCTGATCACAAGAGGACATCCTTTATGTAATTCAGAGCACAAACAAGCAATAGCAAAAAAAAAAAAAACAAACAAACAAATCCGAATTCCACTGATAACCGCTCTCCACCTCCCATTAAGCTTAGTTTGGGGTTAGTTATCTGACAGAATCAAGTACTCAGTGTTACTAACCCACCACTTACTAGCTCTGTGACTCTGGGTGATTTACTTATTCTCTCTCTATGCCTCTGTTTCCTCATCTGTAAAATGGGGCTAATAATACTCTGTATCCCAAAGAGTTTTGTGAGGATTAAATGTGAAGCATCTAGAATGGTGATTGCTACACTAAACACCCATTTGTCCTACTGTGATTGTGACTGTTATTAATCTTGGGCTTCTGAACTTTGACTCAAGAAACCCCAACTTCTACAGAGCTTCTTAAAGTGTGGAAGAGTCAGTCATCAAGGAAATGGGCATTAGAAGATACTTTCTTTTTAAGTCACCGCATTCCTTCATATATTTAGGTTGAAAAAAAATGATTTCCAAAGACAAAATATCAAGATTATAGCTTGGCTGTACGGTCAAGACTCTGTACGTATCTTTTCCTGGCATTTTATTAGGAAAATGTCAAACACACAGAAAAGTTGAAAGAAGTGGATGGTGAACTTCTATAGAACCACCACCCAGATTCTACAATCAACATTTTGCTCTATTTGCTTTATCACATATCTACCCATCTATACATTTTATATTTTAATGCATTTCAAAGTAAATCCTATACATGGTTTTAAAATTTATTTATTAATTTTTGGCTGTGTTGGGTCTTCGTTTCTGCGCGAGGGCTTTCTCTAGTTGTGGCAAGCGGGGGCCACTCTTCATCGCGGTGCACGGGCCTCTCACTATCGCGGCCTCTCTTGTTGTGGAGCACAGGCTCCACATGCGCAAGCTCAGTAGTTGTGGCTCGCGGGCCTAGTTGCTCCGCGGCACGTGGGATCTTCCCAGACCAGGGCTCGAACCCATGTGCCCTGTATTAGCAGGCAGATTCTCAACCACTGCGCCACCAGGGAAGCCCTATACATGTTTTTTATTATTTATTTATTTATTTATTTATTTTAAATTTTTTTTTTTTTTTTGCGTTACGCGGGCCTCTCACTGTTGTGGCCTCTCCCGTTGCGGAGCACAGGCTCCGGACGCACAGGCTCAGAGGCCATGGCTCACGGGCCCAGCCGCTCCGCAGCATGTGGGATCCTCCAAGACTGGGGCACGAACCCGTGTCCCCTGCATCGGCAGGCGGACTCTCAACCACTGCGCCACCAGGGAAGCCCCTATATACATGTTTTGTTTTTTGTTTTTTTTTTTTTTTTTATTGCGGTACGTGGGCCTCTCACTGTTGTGGCCTCTCCCGCCGCGGAGCACAGGCTCCGGACGCGCAGGCTCAGCGGCCATGGCCCACGGGCCCAGCCGCTCCGCGGCATGTGGGATCCTCCCGGACCGGGGCATGAACCTGTGTCCCCTGCATCGGCAGGCGGACTCCCAACCACTGCGCCACCAGGGAAGCCCATATATACATGTTTTTTAAAACATAAAAATTTCAGTGACTTCAGCTGGTTCCAAGATGTTGATGATAATTCACATGATATTTGAATTCTGATCCATCTCAGTGCCATGTCAAAGATAGTCTCTTTTCTTTTTTTGGCTCTGTTGGGTCTTCGTTGCTGCATGCGGGCTTTCTCTAGTTGCGGCGAGCGGAGGCTACTCTTCCTCACGGTGCGCAGGCTTCTCACTGCGGTGGCTTCTCCTGTTGTGGAGCATGGGCTCCTGGTGTGCAGGCTTCAGTAGTTGGAGCACGTGGGCTCAGTAGTTGCGGCACTAGGGCCCTAGCTGTGGCTCGCAGGCTCTAGAGTGCAGGCTCAGTAGTTGTGGTGCACTGGCTTAGTTGCTCCGAGGCATGTGGGATCTTCCTGGACCAGGGCTCGAACCCGTGTCCCCTGCATTGGCAGGTGGATTCTTAACTGCTGAGCCACCAGGAAAGTCCCCAAAGTCTCTTTTCAACTGAAAGGTCACTGAAGTGTGAAGTTGTTAAACTGTGGATAAGAACAAAAATCTCTAGGTCTGACCGTAGAGGGTCTCCTGTCTGGCTCTGCTTTCCATCAACATCTCCATCATCATTCCATCACTGAATCCCTACTAAGTGCCAGGCACTGGGCTATCCTTTTACACACATGGCCTCTTTTCATCCTCAGAACCACCCTGCGAGGCAGGTGTCAGTATTGTCCCGCTTTACAAATGAGGAAACTGAGACTCAGAGAAGTTAAGGTCACACAGTAGTGTGTGACAACTCTGGGCCTTTGCATGTAACCAGTGTACAAACCTCCATTGCTGCTGGTGGGGCAGAGTAGGGGTGGGGGAATTGCACTGTCTGCTGACACTTGGCACATGTAATAAAAGAAAGTCCTTGAAACCAGCATTCTATCCTCTGAAAGGAAGACGAGACCCTACCTGGGGGTAAGAGAAATAAAAATAAGCAGCATAGTTTATATTTGTAAACTTTGAGGCCTGTGGATGTCCCACAAATATTGATGCTTTCAGATAATGAGAAATACATTTGATTAAGTTTGCTGTCATGTATACAGGGGAAAAGACATTTCCTCTTCCCAAAGAACCATGCTCTGCTGCCTTCAGTTATTAATCTTCAATTGCAGAGGACCATGTTAGCACGCAACACATTCAAGTCTAATTAAGCTAAAATGGAAACTTCCAAGAAATATCTCTTCTGCAGGAAAACCACAGGAAAAGCCACTAATCTAAAACTTAAACTTGGATTATGCACATATTTGTTATTTAGCTCTCACCCCAGACGTCCCCAAGGCTGGGGTCTTCTCTCTGCTCAGACGTCCCTCTTCGGGGCAACCACCTGACCACTCTGGCTAAAGGCACCCTCAGTCATATTATTCCCCTGCTAGTTTTCCCCTGCTGTGTTTCCTTCCTTGTACTTATCATTCTCTGACATGTTCTTGTTCCTTTCTTTAGTTATGCTTGCTGTTGGTTTCTCTTTCACTAACATATATGTTCCTGGAAAACCAGGACTGTGTTCATTTTGTTCAGAAGCAATTCTTCATGGGTATTTTGTGTTTGTACCCATCTTCAGAGCAAAGGCATTGAAAGATTTTGTCCTGCACTCACTTTCCGAGGATGCTTGTATGGCAAACAGCCTGGGAGGATAGAGGTAATGTTTCTAATAAAGATAACGGCTCCTTCTGGGGCAAAAGTTGGGCAGGTTTGCTAGCAGCCCCTTTCAAAGATTGCAGTTTCCTGAGTTTGGAGTTCCTTACCTGGGACACAGACCCACTGTGCGCACAGCATCCACACTGGCTGCTCTGCACCACCCCGAGGGACTTTCAGGGCAACAGGAACCAATGTGCATATGCAGCTCTGCTGCCTGTTATGTCGGCTGTGCTGTGAGTAATCAAGTTCTTTGTTTCTGGCCCAGGAGTCTCTTGTCTTCTGCCAGGAACTATAAGCTGGGCAGGCTAACTTACTAACTTTCAAACAGGGTCAAATGTCAGACCCTTTGCAGTTCCTGCCAGTTCTGTGCATTACCCCTTCTCCAGGGTAGGGGGCGGCGGGGGGGCAGAACCTGACATATAGTAGGTGCTTGGGAAACACTTGCTGAGTGAATGAAAATACAAAGGGCACCTCAAAGCAAGTCAGTACAGCCAGCTGGCTAGGAAGCTTTGATAGTAACTACCTTTCATTTTTCCTGTCAATATCTAGCTTAGATGACTCCTTGGAAAACCTAAATTCTATCTCTTTAGCTTTTGGATTGGACAATATTTCTCCACCTTCATTTTGCCCTGTGCATCACTTCCTTGCGTGAAAACACTGTCAAAGTAATTTGAATGTGTGGAGCTCTGTGAATTCGTTCTTACTCAGTGCCATGGAGCACCATCCACAGGAAAGAGCAAAAGGGCTTCAGTCATCTGCGTTCCCCCGACCACTTTGGATGGCTCAGAATTGGGCTATAGGAGCAAACTTTCTTTTGAGGTTTACAGTGGCCTCAAAGTTCCTTAAAGAAGGGGAGTTCAGGTAAGGGGCGGGTGTGTGTGTGTGTGTGTCTCTGACCATTGGGTGGGTGTTGTCCATAAATCAGGGGAAACAGGGGTTCCTCTCTTAATCCCAGCTATACCCACAGGACATCCAAGAGCTGGTGCCCAGGAGAGGCTTAAAGCTCCCGTGCCGCCTCCCTTGGGGGGCGAGGTAGGGGCTGCACTTAGGAAGGAACGGCTGGTGTTGGGGCACCTTTTCTGGGGTGCTCCTGGCGACCCGAGCCTGGATCAGAGAGTTCGGACTCGGCTGGCGCCGGGTCCCCTGCCTATCCCAACACCCTTGACCTCGCAGGGCTGGCCTCCTCCGGCCCAGGTTTCCTCCCGCCGCCTCCTCGCGCGCCGCTCTCACCTGGCCAGAGGAAGAAGCCCACGCCTCGTCCTCTGCCAAGAAGCCCTGACCTCCGCCCTGCCGCCCTCCCGCGGAGTCTCCAGGCGACAGCCCGCAGCCCGTGCGCCCGCCCGGCCTTTGTACGAACGTCGCCACAGCAACGCCATTCTGACGGCCGAGCTGGGGAGGGGCGTGGCGTGCGCGGCGCCCGAGGATGAGGGGGAGGTGCGCTGGCAGCACCCGGCCAATTACAGCCCGCTGCAGCGCTGCGAGCCCTCCCCGACCTGCCCCCTAGAGGTCCCCAGCCCCGTTTCCAGGATGGGGAAACAGGCTCAGTGTTCACAGAAGTAGCTCCAAGTCTTACAGCGGGGAAGGAGCAGACTCGAGAATCCTTCCTACTGACCTTAGCTCTAGGCTCGGTGCGTTGAGGAGGGGGTGGTCAGGCGTGGGAGGGTAATGGAGCTGAACCACGAGAAGCCTGGAGGTTGGTCCCCCCCGTCCCACCCGAATCTCTAGTTCTCTCTGTTGTGGAGGAGAAAACAGAGTAAGCTGGGGGACCATCACTTCTGGGGATGGGGGTGGAGATGGGAGATGGGTGCGGTGGAGGGAACGCTTCTGAAAGAATGGAAGATTCTCCCACGTGCTAGGGAAGGGGTATTTACAAGCCCACAGCCTTACTGTTCCTGTCCTTCCCTGTCAAAACTCGCGTTTATTCATTCATGTGTTCTTTACTTCTACAAACATCACCTGAGTCCCTACAAGGTCAGACGGTGGCCTCAGTGTTGACCTGGATCAGATCCTTAAGAAATCCCCCCGCACCCCCCATGGGCACGGGGCTGGGGGGATGGAGCGTGTGGAGAAGACATGCAAATGCCAACTATCTCCCCTCACCCCATGTCACCTCTTTTCAGATCAGCCCCTTCTGTCTGGGAGCAGAACAGACCTGCTGACTACCTACAGAATGCCTCATTTCCCTGCCAGGAAATGACTGACAAGGTGCCCCAAGACAAACTCAAAATATTCATCTGAGAAAGATGAAAGATGGCAGACTCCACTCTAGTCAATTAGAAGAAGATATACGAGAGAAAAATCATGGAAATCGATATGGGATGGAATATATGGTAAAGATGCTCCCACATGCCTAGAGGCTCTTAGAAATGCACATTCCCTGGCACAGACCTCAGAGATTCTGATTAAGCAGCTCTGGAGCATGGTCCAGGAATGAATTTGTTGCATTCTTGCAAATTCCTTGTGCATTTGTTAAAAGCTTGGCAAAACCTCAGGACTTTTTCAACCCTGCAGTTGAATGGCAGAGCCCTCCCAGAACTTTTCCCTAGAAATCTCTTCCAGGCCCTCAGTCAGCCTGGAAGGTTCTGCCATTCGACCAGAAAGACCTTAGGAATGTATGAGGAGTGACCACAGAGGCCGGGGCCCTGAGTGGTAACTTCAGAGGAACAGAGAGGGTCAGGCTCAACTCTCCAGGCACATTTCTGCCTCAGGGCCTTTGCAGTTACTGTTTCTTCTCCCTACCAGGCACTTCCCCCAGGGATCTCCTTCAGCTCCTTTAGATTTTTACTCAAGTATCACCCTATTTAAAAGGGTCTTGGAATTCCCTGGCGATCCAGTGTTTAGGACTCAGTGCTTTCACTGCCCGGTTCGATCCCTGGTCGATCCTGCAAGCCCCATGATGCCACCCAAAAAAAAAAAACAAAACAAAAAACACCCCCCCAAAAACATGAATAACAAAACAAACACCTCACTCTATTGCTCTTCCCTTCATCTTACCACTCCTCTAACATGCTATTTATTTAGTTTTCTTCTCTTATTTGTTGTCAGTCTCCCCACTCCCAACTCCCCCCTGCCCCCAACTTAAGCTCCATGAGGGCAGGGATTTCTTTCTCTTTTGTTCACTGCTGTATCACCAGTACCTAGAACAGTGCCTGAATGAACGAATGAGTGAATGAACAGGGGCAGCCCTTGCCACCCGCCCACAGCCTTGCCTCCTACTCTTGAGCTGCTGAGCTGAACTGTCCTTACCCCAGGACCTAGGCTTCTGTAGCCTTGGCCCTCGCCAGCCCCACCCCCATCTCCATGCTTGTCTTCAGTCTCATCAACATGAGCACAGAACAGCAACCCTGCTCACTGCCAGCCAGACCCTATGGAGCCCATTCAGGCCAGCCTGGAGCCGGAGCCGCTCATGGCCCCCTGATAGGCTTGGGAGAGCATATGTTGCCATTAGTCCATCTCTCGATGAGGAAATACTAAACGCAGAACAAAGCTGACATTCAGGCTCACTGGAGCAGAAATTGCCAAATCTTGATTGGATCCTGCCGCTCCCCACAGGATGCCACAGTCATCTCAAAGGGTGTGTGAAAGTCTAAAAACCCAGTTCCATGTCATCCACTTAAATTTCAAAAACAGAAACTAAAATACCCCAATAACTCATGGCTTTATCATAGCATGTCCTGGGCTGAGTGAGAGTTGTACTTTGCAATGATAGGGTGATCAAAATACTGCACCTGGGGAATTCCCTGGCGGTCCACTGGTTCGGACTTGGTGCTTTCACTGCCATGGCCCGGGTTCAATCCCTGGTGGGGAAATTAAGATCCCGCAAGCCACACGGCATGGCCAAAAAAAAAAAAGAGGTTTCTAGCTTATATGGGCTCCTTGGTGATGCCTGTAATCAATCAATCTTATTGAGCTCTGGGTGGCTACCAAGGCTGTACTGTATCTCAATCAACATCAGGATGCTGGTGTCTGAAAGGCCTGGGTCCATGTCCCAGCTTTGTCATTCCCAGCTGTCCTCCTAATACTGGAGCGAGTGATGTTAACTCCGGGCTTTCCACCCGCAGGGCACTGTCCCAGTCCTTCCTGTGGATCATCTCATTTAATCCTCACCATAACCTGGGGCAGTAGGTGTGTATGAAACACCTGGAACAGGGAGCTCTGCAGAGAAATGCTCAAAAATGTCGTGATGGGTATTATTTCTATCACATCACTCCCACTTGAACAGGAAAATAAGGCTCAAGAGACATGGAGGTATGTGACCAAGGTGACACAGCCAGAAAAGGATTTGAATCTAGATGACTGTGATGGGAAGGTATTTTCCCCGGGGACCACAGGTGACAGGTGTCACAGCCACGAGACACCCGTGCTCACCACCTGCTTTCCCTCAGCCCTGAACAATCTGGGCTTCTGGCTGTCCTGAAGTTTGGGCAGTGCCTGCAGCAAGAGGGGGAGGGAGCTGAGGCCAAGAGGGCGTAGCTGGGGCTTGCCAGGGACCTCTCCTGCCACCCACTGGGCTTCTTTCCTGCAGGACCTCTGCCCCATAAAATCTCATTGGGCCACAGTTACCTTCCCTGGGCTGTCCTTGACTGGGAGAGCCCAACCACTGTGCCCCCTCCCGAGATCTGCTTGTTGTCCCCTGCATTCCAACAAGAAATGAATGCTGGCCTCCTGCCTGGAAGAGGTAGGGAGCTTGCCCAGCCTTTAAGGGGTAAGAGAGAGCCAGGGAAACAGCTGGAACAGGAGAAAGGGAGTGTAAAAGAGAGAGAGAGCACTCGAAGATCAGGAAGTAGCTAAGCTGTTGAGTAGGTGTCAGATGGGAGAGCAAAGGGCCATTGGAGGCTCCACAGTCCATTCATAACCTGACGCTATGGGCTAAGGAAATGCAGGTTTTTATACACACACACACACACAGGTTCACAAAAATAAATTCAAACCACAAAATCACAGCTGGTCACTGAGGCCTTCTGCAGCCGTGCTCACCCCCTTCCCCTGTCAGAAAATGAGAAATCACCCAGGTGTTTTCTCAGATAGAGACAAGGCTGGTTGGGACCTTCATCTCTTGCAAATCAGAGCTTTGCCAGGGGGCTTCCCTGGTGGCGCAGTGGTTGAGAATCTGCCTGCCAATGCAGGGGACGTGGGTTCGAGCCCTTGTCTGGGAGGATCCCACATGCCGCGGAGCAACTAGGCCCGTGAGCCACAACTACTGAGCCTGCGCGTCTGGAGCTTGTGCTCTGCAACAAGAGAGGCCACGATAGTGAGAGGCCTGTGCACCGTGATGAAGAGTGACCCCCGCTTGCCACAACTGGAGAAAGCCCTCGCACAGAAACGAAGACCCAACACAGCCAAAAATAAATAAATTAATTAATTTTTAAAAATTAAAACAAAAACAAAATACTACTCTCTCTAAAAAACAACAACACAGAAAAAAAGGTTTGCCAGGGAGGTCAGTCTGTATGTTCTGTTTGAAAACTGCAGATGAAGGGTGCTGATCCCACCTCTGATCGGCCTGGTTTCGTTTGTTTGTTTGTTTTATTCTGTCTGTACCTCACTTCTCTCACCTGTAAAATGGAGGTAATAACAGCATTGACTGTAAAGACCAAATGGGTTAATATGTGTGAAGTAGTAAACTGTGCCCGGTACCACAGACTCCTTCTGTGAATGTCCGCGTTGCTGTCTGTCTCTTTGCTTGTTTTTGTTGCTTTCTTGATGATGTGGGAGGACAGCACCATCTCAACCCGATCACAGCCATCCTGGGGAGAGCTTTGATTTGCATCGTCTCAGTCCCAACCCAGAGCAAACTTGACCTCAGAACACTCGCATATCATCTTGCTTGTTGCCCAGGGACCTTTCTGGGTGTGGGTGTCAGAGGCAGGCTGAGCTCCCCTGATCGCTGCTAGAGGGATTCTGAGAATCCAGCTGGTCTCTGTGGGGTGGCCCCTGCAGGACAACTCCATAAATTCGACTTGCAGGCATCCAGGCAAATCAACCTCCACTACTTCTTTTTTTTTGAGATTAACAATGAACCATTATGAATGAGGTGAACCAAACTAGCTAATATTTATTGAGGCTTGTTAGGTACCAGCTGCTATGCCATGCACTGTTTTATTTAATTCTTAGCCCAACCCATTTTACAGAAGCGGGCTCAGAAAAGTCAAGTAACTTGAGCAGTTACAAATCTTGTAAGTGATAGGTCCAAGATTCGAACCCTGGCTGTTTGACTCCAGCATATTGTCATTTTTGTAAACTTTTGTTTTCAAAACATAATCTACATCTCGAAAAGAGCACAACTGATAAGTGTACGCTTGAAGAATTTTCACAAAGTGTATGCACCCACCCTAACCAGAACCCAGAACAAGAAGCAGAACATTACCACCCACCCCCACCCCTCCGAGAAGACTCCCTGTGTTCACTTCTGGTTAGCCCCTCCCGCTTGTCTGACTTCCAATCATAGATTAGTTCTGCTTGTTTTTGAACTTCATGGAAATGGAATCTTACAGATTCCATTCGCTGCCTGGTTTCTTTCACTCAACTATGTGAGGTTCGACCATGTTGTCTGATGTAGCTGTGGTTCATTCATTCTCACTGCTGCATTGCTTTACACTCTGTTATCTATTCCTGCAGAACAAATTATGGCAAACTTAACGGATCCAAAAAACACACACTTATGTCACAGTTTTTGTGGGTCAGGAATCCGGGCACTGCTTAGCTGGGTTCTCTGCTCATGGTCTCTCCCAGGCTGCAATGAGGGAGGTGGCCAGGGCTGGGGTCTCATCTGAGGCTCAGCTGGGGAAGGACCCTCTTTCCAGTTCATGTGGTGGTTGGCAGGATACAGTTTCCTGAGGTTGTTAGTCTGAGGGCCTCACCTCCTTGCTGGCTGTTAGCCAGAGATCCTGCACTGTTTCTTGCCATGTGGGCCTCTCCATAAGGTGGCTTGCTTCATCAAAGCCAGTGAGAGTCCTTAGAGAGAGTCTCCAGGCAAGATGGAAGTTACAATCTTCTGTAACATAATCACAGAAATGACATGCCCATCACCTTTGCAGCATCTACTGATTAGAAATAAGGTACAGTCCTGCCTACTCGCAAGGGGAGGGGACACAGAGGTGTGAACACCAGGGATAATTGGGGGCCGTTGTGTATGCCTTTTGGTCTGCACATGTGCACATATCTCTTGGGTATATATCTAGGAATAGAATTTCTGGGTCACACATACGTCCAGCTTTACGAGATTCTGCCAAACATTTTTCCAAAGTGCAGGTACCCTCTACACTCCCTCAGCAGGCTATGAGCTTCCCAGTTAGAGCACATGCTTTCAATACACTCCTCCCCTCTCTCCTTACAGAAGGGGTGTTTGAGCTGGGGCTCTTTGGGATGACAGGTCCTAATTCTGGCACCATGTCAGAATCACTGAATTCCCGGGCCGCTTCGCCAGACATTCTGATCATTTGAGGGCTCAGATACAAACTGGAAGGTCCACTCCATGAGGCGAGGATCCCTGTACCCTTGGTGCCCGGAGCAGTACCTGGCAGCAGTACCTGGCAGGTACCAGGGAGCTGGCACTCAATAAATGTTTTTTTGATTAAGTGAATGAGTTTAGGAACTATTGTTCAAGAGATGGGCCCCAGGGCGGGTATAAGCTGCTTAAACGGGAAGGAAACTTTGTTGTGACTGAGGCTGTGTTCATTTTTCTGGGAAGAGGGCTCAGAACCTCAACCAGGTATGTCCCCAACAAAGGTTAAAGGCCGCTGTGATTGGCTACTGTCCGGCTTAGGTATTTTATCACATGAAGAAAGAATTGTTCCCGGGGTAGGTGGCATGGGAACTGTGGACAAGGTCCCATGGTCCTTAGAAGTAAAAAGCGAGACAGTGCTTGCCTGGGGTGGCTCATAAACTGAGACCTTGCTTGTTTTGACCTTTGACCCATGGTAGCTCTTTTGGTACATCTAGCCACTGCCTGGCCTCTTGGGACCCTCCCTGTGTCTGTCTGTTGAACAGAAAATTCCAGAAGGCCTCGGTGCCCTGAGTTTCCATCAGGGGCAAGCCAACATGAGCCCTAGCTTTTGAAAAACCCCTTTCAATCCATAGAAAGCCTCCCAGTTTATCTGGTTTGAGATGACCTCATCCTTTGTCACCTTCTCTCTTGTTTTCTGGAGGTTGCTCAGCGTCTTGCTGCTCTCTGCATTCTTTTCTCACGTGAACAGTACACCTATTTTGGGCATTTTGTCGTTGTTGTTTTGGGTCATTCCCATCACACATTTTTTGTATTCCTTTCCAGTCAGATCAACCTCATGCCTCTCTAGACATTTCTTCTCAGGTTTCCTCTGAATCATTTCGTTCGGTCTAAATATGTCCAGTGTTTCCTCCTTCCTCACTGCACTCCACATAGACCCTCTCTTTTCCCCGGAATAACTGTTCTTTTCTTTCAAATCCCTGACCCAAATCCTCATCTTTCACCATGTTATCTGACTTCTCCTAAGAACTGATTGTTTTTTGAAACTTAAGCCTCAAATATCATCCCTTCTAATCTGCGTCTGAATTTGGATCACGGTCAAGAAGCAGGCGAGACAGGAATGTGGCTGGGTAATTAGGATCCTCAGCAGAAGGGCTGAGTGTTCATCGGGGGGTCAGAGGGGCCTGGGGATGGAGGGAGAGGTATCTTCTTCTGCCTCGGGTAGGGCTTAGGGTGGGGTTGTCAGGAAAGCGCTAAGAAAAAAGGACCCATTTGACTTGAGTTCTGAAGGAAGAGTAGGATTTCTGGAGGTAGAGCAGGGAGAGCAGAGGATAGTCCAGGGAAGGAGCAGTGGGAATGGAGGCTAGAAGATGAGTCATCAGAGATGCTAGGGACAGGAGTACAGAAGGAGAGGGGTGGCCAGGTGCTGTGACCGCACACTGAAGGTCCATGGTCAGCCTTCAGATATGTTTGTCTGGTTTTCCCAACGTGTTAAAAGACTTTTAATTAGTTGCTGAAGGAATAGGCCTCCTTCTGTGGAGTGACAGAGAAACCTATTCAAATTGTCTTTAGCACGAATGCAAATTCACTGGTTACCAAAAATGAAAATTCTAGAGGGAACCTCTGGGTTCAGGCTCAGATGATTTCATGAGGCCTTGGCCTCTCTCCAGCTCTCAGGGATTCTTTGTACCATGTGGACCCAACCTTAGACAGAATCTCTGTATAATGGTCACAAAAAGGCGGCCGAAGCTCCAACCCTTACATCTTCTCAGCTTTAAATTCCATAGGGAAGTATAGGAGTCTTTTTCCTAAGCTTCCCCCAATGGCCTCACTGCTTCTCATTTTCTCTGGGTGGGTCACAAGCCCATTGCTGAGCCAATTATTGTGGCCCAGGAGACTGCTCTGATTGGCTGAGCTTGAGCCAACATGCCCATCCCTGCAGCCAGAGGTGGAATCAACAGCGTCTCTGAGAAACTGGACTGAGACTAGGAGAAAGGTGTTGTCCCCAAAGGAGGATCATAACGCGATAATATTTTAGAAGAGGTGAATTGTTATTAGGTGACGAAAACCAGATGTCTACCACAGTAGCCAACATGTACAGATCATTAACATCTGGATTTATGCCTTTATTTGCGAAAATGGGAATATCTGGCAATACCTGGACTCTCTTCTTGTATATAGATCAGCAATCTGCTGGGGATGAGTAGAGGCTCCCTCTTTAGATACAGCCTATGTTCTGCCTGCCCAATGCACTGCTCATATTTCCTCTCTGGCTCCTGGAAGCACTTGAATTTTTATTGCCAGCATAATTTGATTCTGTAAAGAAATCTGTTTTTCCCACCAGAATGGAAGAGCCAAATGTACAGGGGTCAAATAGCTCTCCTGTGCTCCCACAAACTCCTGAGGACAAATGCCTGGCCATTTTTAATAGTCCCATTCCTTGCTCATTTTAAAAGCCTTCTTTAAAAAAAAATATTGAATACATAGTGATTTTAGAATCTGTTATCTGATAATTCCAACATCTGAAGTCTTTGGGTGGGAGTGGCAGAGGGGTGGTGTCTCAATGTCTTGTTTGTTGTGTCTGCTTACTCTGGCTCATACTGACTTATTGCTTGGATGTTTAGTAATTTGACTGTGATCTCATTCTTGATTGAACTTAATCTGTGGGAATCCTGAGGGGTCTGATTCCTGGCTGCTTTTCTCTCGGAAGTCTTTTTTGTTTGTTTCAGCTGGATGCCGGGGATGCTAATAACCTCTGAACACTGACATTTATTTCCTCAACTTGGAGTTTTCCCACTGAATACATGGAGTATAAACTTGAGCCCCAGACCCACGTGGTTACAAACCTTCAGGGTGATCATCATCATCATCAGTATTGTGGCCATTATTAGTTTTCCCCTCCAGAGCCACATTGAAAACTACAGGTTTTCATAGGCTCTCCTTTCTGAAAGTCCAGAAAAAAAATTTTTTTAAGCCCTCCTCTTGCCAGGGTGTGGAGCATCTTTGAGGGTGCCAGCTTAATACAGGCATCTTAGACTTGGTTAGCTCATCTTGCAAAGGCCCAAGGCTTAATCTCCCTTTTCCTGCACTTACTAAAGGCAAATGGCTTCCTCATTTGCTTATGCTTTGGTTGTAGCTCACTCTGTTTGTGTGTGTGTCTGTATGTTCCTTTGAGATTGCCTACATAAAAATTGTTTTTTATTCTGGGATTTTGGAAACACACACAAAACTAGAGAAGCCTGCGATTAACTCCATGTATTCATCATCCAGCTTCAACATTTTCCCAGTGTTCTCTCATTCTTTTTTCTCCCTTTTTGAGTTTTTTTCTAGGTTAATTTAAAGCAAGTTGTGTCATTTCACCCATAAAGACATCCTAACTGAAAGGACTTTTTTTTCCTTTATATTATCCCCGCCTTGACATGATCACAGCTAAAAATACTTATAATCATTCCTGAATATCATCTAATATTCAGTCCATGCTCACATTTCCTTGATTCTCTCAGAGATATCTTTTTTACTTTTATCTTTGTTAGAATCAGGATCCAGACAAGGTCCACACATTACACTTGGTTGTTATGTCTCTGAAATGTCTTTAATTCTGTAACAGCAACACCCCGCCCCTGACCTTTGTTATCCCCCAGCCACTGATTTGTTGGAGAAACTGGGTCTTTTGTCCTGGAGAACATTCACATCCTGGATTTGGCTGATCACTTCTTCTTGGTTTCAGTTAACTTGTTCCTCTTTTCCCCATGTTTCCTGTAAACAAATAGTTAGATCTAGAGGTCTGAGGAGATCAAAGTCTTTTTGTTGTCCAGACGCCTTCATAGGCGGTACTGTGTGATCCATCCTGCATCACACAGTGAGCACATAATGTCTGGTCATCCTGTTTTTAACGATATTGAGATTGAATGGTAGGTCCAGTGCTAACAGACTGAGCCATCCATTACAAAGTCCCCAACGGCTTTTTTTCCCCCAATAATTAACATTTTTAATTATTCATTATGGTAAAATATACATAATATAACATTTACCATCTTAACCATTTAAAAATATACAGTTCGGGCTTCCCTGGTGGCACAGTGGTTAAGAGTCCGCTTGCCGATGCAGGGGACGCGTGTTCGTGCCCCGGTCCGGGAAGATGCCACATGCCGCAGAGCGGCTGGGCCCGTGAGACATGGCCGCTGAGCCTGCGCGTCCAGGGCCTGTGCTCCACAATGGGAGCGGCCACAACAGTGAGAGGCCTGCGTACCGCAAAAACAAACAAACAAACAAAACACACAAGTGGCACAGAGGAAGCCAGAATCTTGAGAATACCTGGGCCCAAGGAAATCTTGGAAGATAGTGAGTTAAAGAGAATAGTGAGGATAATGACGATGGTAGGAGAGCATGTATGCTTTGTGGGCCTATGTACTAAGGGTTTTGTATACAAGCTCCCATTGGGAAGGCTACGAGCTAGGTGCCATTTTTATTCTCATCTTAAAGAAGAGGGATCTGAGCTAATTAAGCAGAGGGAAGGTTAGGGGCTTTTCCTGGTTGAGACCACAAGACAAAGCGGTGGTCACGCGTCCTAGCCAGGACTTGATTGGCTGGAGATTTGATTGGCAGGAGAGCTGAGCGGCTTCTCCTGCCAGAAGCAGCCGCTGCCCTTCAGCCTTTCTTCCACTTCAAGCCCTGAGAAAGGGCTTGTGTGCTTCCCAAGTGGCAACTTCTGTGTATTTAAAAATTTCCTCTTGAAAATCCCAGCCTTAGCCCATTCACAAAAGGTATCTGGCTCCTTTCTTGGCCGTGGCCTAGTCGTATTCACCAAAGAGAAGAGCGCGTCCCATAAGAGCTGGCGGCTTTGGGAGGACCGGGGAAGGCGTCAGCTGGCAGGAAGCTCCCTGAAAGAAATAGAGGAATCCCCACCCATCCATGAGCTGCCTATTCTTCACCCTTAGAAACGGGGCTTGTGATATGCCAGGCACTGCAGGCATTTTGCCATTTAACCCTCCCGCTGCCCCACGGAGTAGGCCCCTTGCTAACAGTTTTGGTTGCTTTTGTTGAGGAACCTGGGATACAGAGGTCAAGCCACTTACTCAGGGTCATTCGGGGCAGTGGTGGGGCTTGACCCCTATTTGTTTGACTCCAAATCTGGCCTCTGAACTCTGAGAGACACTGCCGGCTTCTCGAGTGATGTGGGAAGTGGATTCGAGTGAGCACGGCCTGGGCCGCGGTTCCCGTCCCTCTGCCACATGGACAGAGCCACAGACCCAGTTCGCTGTGAAGGCCCAGCATCTTATACCAAGTCTCATTTTCACAGCCAGAGATATTAGTGTGGAAATAGGACTTTTGATTCTTGAAAGGTCTGCTTGGTGAAGAGATGGTCAAACATTTAAACTACAAACTCCATTTTTTTGGGGGGGGGCAATTCTGAAGCTTAAGATGTGTAATTTCATCTCAGTGCTTCAACCTTGCCACCTCTGTGAACGGGTGAAGAGTTTCAAAGTTTCATACAGGAGGCTAAAAAACTAAGGCTCCTTGTGAAAATACTAAGTGTAAAACTTAGGAAAGAGGAATTCTACTTTCTGTTCTTTTCTGCTTAAAGACAACGAAGATATACTCCTTGGAAGGAACGGATGCCAAGACAGATGTATACAAGTGCCCTTTAGGATCCAGCAAAACTTTCAAATGTATTATTGTTTTCTTCCCGACAAACAGGGATTTCTGACGACATATTAACAACAAGCCTGAAATGCAAACCTGAGTCCTGGAGTGAAACCCCCAGGAGCAATGGTGCGATGTATCCAAGGGGGCCACCCTGGTAAGGGAGACACAGAAGGAGGGGGTGTGGAAAAGTGAACATGGGCGGGGGGAGGGCAGCAGGTGGGGAGGGAATCCTGTTTCTGCCACTTAGTAGCCAGGGAACGGTACCCTCTGTCAACTCAGCTTTCCCCTCTCTCTAAGGGGCTGACACTTGCCAGCATCCCTTGCGGGTTGATGGGAGAGATGAAGCATGTGCGGTGTGGAGCAGGTGCCTGTCCCTTGGTAAGTCTTTCCCCCAGTTGTGAACACCACGAATTTGAAAGCTTCTAGCTGTAGCTCTTCTGGGGACCCTGACACAGGTTCAGCTTGGCCATTTCAGACCCTTCTCGGCTGAGGGATGTCCAGCGCCAAACAGGCTGGCATGTCCCTTGCGTTGTGTGTGAATGATGCAGCCCAGGAATAATGCATGTGAAACCTCATTATGTAAATCCTCAGGTTTTCAGTACATGACAATGGCTTTTTTGGGGCCCTTCTCTGTCCCATTCTGTGGTCTGGTGTCTCTGCTTTGGGACCTAGTCTGCCAAGCCCTGGGGGCGGGGGTGGGCACCTTGGGGAGGGGTGAGCTCTCCAGAGGGCACATCAAAGGGAAAGTCACAACTGTGTCACTGGCCCAGCTCTCCGTGGCATTGCTTGGTGTGAAAGGAAACTGTCCTCTGCCTGAGGCAGCCCCATGTCACACACAGACTAAGGCCTGTGATGTTTAATTCAGAGCAGTGAGCACTGGAAACACTGCATCCAGGCTCCCTCAGAGCAGGACAGCCACTTTTCATTTCTGGGGCTCTAAGCCAGAGAGCCTGCTGTCTGGAAACCTATTGCCTGGAAGGTTCGCAGGATGGAGGGCAGGCTTCTGCAAAGAACTATCTGACCATCACCTCCTGGTTGAGGAGAAGGGCACCCTTCTATGACCTTGGCCTCCTTAGAGCTCATGCAGGCAACAAACACACACATACAAATACACACACATGCCAACCCACAGCACATACTCACATGTACACACATACACGCAAGCATGCGTGTACAAATACACAGCCCCAAGTCAGAAAGGCTGGCGTACTATTCTGGCTACTCAGAAGAGGAAACCCAAATCTTTATTCTCAGAGAGCTTATTCCTCGGTGTATCCCTGGCACCTGGCAGAACAATGAAAATCAGAAGCGCCGCCTTTAAAAACACTCGGGCTGTTCACTCAACTAATTGTGGTCATCTTTTCAGGAGGCAGGGAAGTCAGATCATGATGCTGGACACCCTTAAGCTCAGTACAGTGCTGTGTGTCAATTATGTCTCAATAAAACTGGTAGAAAAAACAGTTATCTGGATAGAAAGAACAAGATAAAATACACGAATTATCAAAAGTTAAAAAAATACAGACGAGCTAGACTATGAGTCTCACAAAGCACTGTTCACAACAGCCAGGACATGGAAGCAGCCTAAATGTCGATGGAGGAGTGGATAAAGAAGATGTGGTACAAATATACAGTGGAATACTACTCAGCCATAAAAAAGAATGAAGTAATGCCATTTGCAGCAACATGGATGGACCTAGAGACTATCATACGATGTGAAGTAAGTCAGACAAAGACAAGTATCATATGATATCACTTATATGTGGAATCTAAAAAAAAATGATACAAATGAGCTTATTTACAAAACAGAAACAGACTCACAGACTTTGAAAACAAACTTATGGTTACCAAAGTGGAAATGTGGTGGGGAGGGATAAATTAGGAGTTTGGGATTAACATATACACACTATTATATATAAAATATGTAATCAACAAGGACCTACTGTATAGCACAGGGAACTCTACTCAATATTCTGTAATAACTTATATGGGAAAAGAATCTGAAAAAGAATAGATATATGTGTATGTATAACTGAATCACTTTGCTGTACACCTGAAACTAACACAACACTGTAAATCAACTATACTCCAATATAAAATAAAAATTAACTTAAAAAAAAAGAAAGTTTAAAAAAATAGAGGCAAGCTAGACTATGAGTCTCAGAGAGGTTAAGCTGACATATATATATAGAATCTAAAAAAAAAAAAATGTTCTGATGAACCTAGGGGCAGGCCAGGAATAAAGACACAGATGTAGAGAATGGACTTGAGGACATGGGGAGGGGGAAGGGTAAGCTGGGACGAAGTGAGAGAGTGGCATGGACATATATACACTACCAAATGTAAAACAGATAGCTAGTGGGAAGCAGCTGCATGGCACAGGATCAGCTCAGTGCTTTGCGACCATCTAGAGGGGTGGGATAAGGAGGGTGTGAGGGAGACACAAGAGGGAGGGATGTGAGGATATATGTATGCATATAGCTGATTCACTTTGTTATACAGCAGAAACGAACACAACACTGTAAAGCAATTATACTCCAATAAAGATGTTAAAAAAAAAAGCTGCCTGAAGCCACACAGTAAATGGCAGAACAAGAGTCTAAACCTAAGTCTGCCTAACGCTAAAGCTATTCTGCCACCTTCCTTTGCAATGAGCGAATGCATTCTGTGCTGCCTGGATCCCACTGGGACCTCAGTTGGCTGTTTCTAAAGGGAGCTGAGGGGCAGCCTCAGAGGCTCTGCTCCGAGCAGGGACCTCTCACCTTCTGCTGCCTGATCGCCCTGGTGACCCTCTTCTCCTGGTGCAGCCGCTCTTCCATGTGCGCCAGGGCCTCCTTCAGCGGCGCCTTTTCTTCGGCCTCTCTGAAGATGTCCTTCAGGTTTGCCACCTGTGACTGGTACATCTGAACCGACACTTTGCTCTGCCTGAGCACACAGGAGAGACAAAGTCTCTTTTCTCCTCAGCTTTCTCACTCACCACCAATGCTCCCGACCTGGGAGATCCTCAGAACACTTCCATATACGCTTGGCTTCGCGGTTTCCTTACAAGTTGGGGGAAGGCTGAAGATGTGGGGACTAGAGGGCAGAATAAATAGCCCATTGGCTGTGGATGTGCAGCATGAAGGGGGCAACGGTTATGCTACCAGCCCCTCCCAATTTCCCAGAGAGGGTGGGGGAACGGATACCACTGAAAATAGGATGGAATTACGAAAAGCACACACATGGTGAAACATCAGACACATTTATAAAAGGTGCACCTTATTCCTTAACAGTAGGGTACTTTAACTGCTGCTTTCTTGCCCAGAGACTTGGGTCCATCAGGCCCTGAGTCACCATCCTGCCTCCCCACTCCACACCCAGGCCTCTGTCCCCTTGTCCTGGTCCCTACGGGTCTGCAGCTGCACCGAGGTTTAGCCTGGAGAATGGAGGCCTGGGCCTTTTGCCGGGGACACGGGCCATACTTGAGCTGTTCAATGTCCTTCTCGTATCGTCTCAAAAGCTCCTCTTTCCTCTGCAGCTGGTTCTTGAGTAGGGTGATCTTATCAAACACCAGGTACAGGTCTCTTTGTCGAAGCTGGTGGACTCTCTCCCTCTCTTTTGGGGAGAGGTGTTTCATGGACACGTGACCTGACATATCTTTGATGTTCAGCATAGTCCCGAGGGTTTTGCTCATATCCAAGTACTACGAGAAAGCGTTTCACAGGTAAGAGGCCTGGCCCAAGACCGCTGGTGGCCCCTTTGAGGAGGCAAACGTCTAATTCTGTTTCATTCATTTTCTGCAGTTGCAGAGAAGAAACACATGCTTTGCAAATGAGTGCATTTGGGGCTTTTAGTAGGACTTTCATTTTCCCCCGCATCCATTTACACTATGCCTTTTTGAGAATTGGGGGGAGGGGTGGAGGGGGAATGACAACAGACATAAACATTCATTCTTACTACCCAGTCTTGCAAGGAATTGGGCTCTGCAATTTCCAGCCCATGCTGGGATAGGAGATGGGTCTCGTGGAGCTACTGTAACAACTAAAATGTATGTGGAGTTGATGTTTAAACTACCTGCAGGGCACGCAGGTTTGGACAGGAGGGGACTGATGCTGGGTATACCTACCAGCTTTTCACTAAGATCTAAAGCCTCAGCCACATCCGTTTTCCCTATCTTCTCAGTGGCCATGATGGACCCTGGGCTGGAAAGGCCATTTTGAGGCTGAAATAAAACAAAAGAAAAAAACTCACTTGGCATTCCATTATGATTTTCTACATCCAGAAGAATAACCCAAAGAATAATGCAAGAACTGGAAAAAATAATTTGAGAGAGTTGATTTTTTATATCATCTTTATTGGAGTATAATTGCTATACAATGGTGTATGTTCGTTTCTGCTGTATCAAAAAGTGAATCACCTATACGTATCCATATATCCCCATATCCCCTGCCTCTTGCGTCTCCCTCCCACCCTCCCTATCCCACCCCTCTAGGTAGACACACAGCACCGACCTGCTCTCCCTGTGCGATGCAGCTGCTTCCCACTAGCTATCTATTTTACCTTTGGTAGCGTGTGTGTGTATATATGTCCATGCCAAGAGAGTTGGTTTTAAATCCAGTCTGACTCTGTGAACTGCTTTCTTTATGACTGTGTTCCTACCCCTTCAGAGCACGACTGCCTTTGAAATGATGCATCACTTGTGCCGTTCTTTGGCCACCGTCTCGTCTGTCTTCCCTTTAGGCCAGTGGTTCTCAACCGGGGGTGACTCTGGCCACCCTACCCCCTCCAGGACATTTAGCAATGCCTGGACACATTTGTGGTTGTCATAATTGCTGCTGGCGTCTAGTGGGTAGAGGACAAGGATGCTGCTAGACACCCCACGATGCATAGGGCAGTCTCCCAAACAAAGAGTTACCTGGCTCAAAAAATCAGTACCGCTGATGTTGAGAAGACAAGCTCCAGAAAAATGGGGACCATGCGGCTTTTGCTCACTATCTCCCTCCTTGTGCCCAGCATGGCACCTGGCACCGAGTGGTGCATAGTGGGCATGTTTGTGGAATGAACGAATGAAGGTTAAGTGGAAAATAGCCTCCCTCCTTTTTTTTTTTTTTTTTTTTTTTTTGCGGTACGCGGGCCTCTCACTGTTGTGGCCTCCCCCGTTGCGGAGCACAGGCTCCGGACGCGCAGGCCCAGCGGCCATGGCTCACGGGCCCAGCC